>NW_021940604.1:12542726-12629542 GCF_001715985.3 Manacus vitellinus | reverse complement strand
CCTGGTCTGACCACGCAGCCGGTCTTGCTGTTGGGGACGTCGGGGCTGGGATCAGCACCCGTGGGGAGGTGGTCGAGGAGTGGCAGCCAGGGGCTTCCCTGTGTTGCTGAGGGACGACGGGGCGTGAGGCGCACTGAGAGGTTGGGGCTGGGTGCAAGGAAAAGGTTTTTCATGCTGAGGACAGCTGGGCTGTGGGAGCGGACTCCTGGGGGATTCCTGCTCCCAGGCAGACACAGTCCTGAGCAACCTGGTCTGACCACGCAGCCGGTCTTGCTGTTGGGACACAGGTTAAGCTAGAGACCTCCTTACAACCTGGATTTCCTGATGATCGTCCACTTACCTAAGGTTTTTGGATGCCTGTGTGGATGCTGACTGCTGAAAGGCCTGGGTATGGAAAACCTGATGGAGGCAAGTGCTGTGCTGCACAGGCTGCAGGCCCTGGGAGTGCTGTGGAAACAGAAAATTATTTATACTACATGCAGTCATACTGATTTTGCAAAATCTGGCACACAGTTTGTGTTGCCTGTACAAGTTCATCACTTTTGTGCATTATAACTTAAAATTAACCGCAGAGTTGTCACCTAACCCTCACATGCGTACCAGGCCAGTCCTTTTTTGTAGTGCACAGAATAGATTTTTCTACTTTGGAGCAGAGCTGTGCAGTAAAATATGAAATTTTATGAGTAATCCGTGTGTAATTTCCAGGAAAATTAAAAGTGGGGGAGCAGGATCATGACTGAGGCTGCTGACTGTTCTTCACAGAATTCTGAAGAAACTGTAAGATATTACATTTTCTTTATCAAAAATTTCTGCGTGATGCCTTGTGCCACATAGCTTTAATCTGATTTTTGTGAAGAGATTGAGGGATGTGTTTTCACAATGCCAATCTTAAAATGCTGAGATTTCATTAAGAGTAGCTTACCAGTGAAAATGAAGTCAACAGGCAATAGACCGTGAATATTCTGGGTATTTCATAATGTGTAAGATCGAGAAATTAAGTCCTGTTTGACACTGATAAATATTTTTTTCTTCAATCTTGGTGCTTCAGAAGTAAAAGCAACCGTGCAGCTCATAGGAGTGCTGTTAAAGGAAATTAATGTAAGCACACAGAGAAGCAATGAGCCAGCAATGAATAGAGAGCAAGCAGTATTAGATATCTGTGCCTAATTCTGCATTGTTCATTCTGTGTCCACTGAAAGAGGGTAGGGACCAGTAATTAAAGAAGGAATTATAATGCATGTGCACAAGCCATTTTAATTTGTACCAGCTATATTGCTTGATGTTGTAATCTTCATGTTTTATGTATTACATTGCATAATTTAAATAAAGCTGATGAATTATTTTTAGTATCTCTTGCTCCACGTTCAAAAACAGCATTAAAAAAGCCTTTGACTCAAAGAGGAGATGGAGTATCATTTTTCTTTTTCAGGAAAAAGAGTCACTGTGTTTTTCTCTTCAGTGTAGCAGATGCTACAATTACCACGGCACTACTGGGTTAGGGTTTTACCTCTAGATGCTCTCTATATGCAGAACGGACTCTAAAACTCTGTGTCTGATATTTCCTGGTTCATTCCTCAGATGCTTTAATATCACTAAGCATGAAAGAGCGATAGCAGAGTGTGTGCCAGTTTCTCAAGACAATAATACAGCAGCTTCACATGCCTGCCTACAACCAGTAACTATGAAGCTATAAAAGGCTTAATTTACAGGTGCAACAGGACACTTGATCTCTGCTGCTTTCTGAGGCGACCTGAGTTTGCACCATCCAAACTGCTTTTTATTATTGCTAGTACTTGTGTGGCTGCCAGTATTTAATACCGTTGGCCTGAGCAAGTTTAATTGATGCAGTACTAAAACCAGCTGCATCTGCAGCAATCTTGTCTTCAGTAAGGTTCCCAATGTTGCTAAAATCAGTGGAAATGCCTGTAATGAAATTTCCCTAGATAAGGACATTCAGGAAGACCTCAAAGAAACCACTGCTTTTTTCCCTCTTTCCTCAACAAGACTTGGACTCCTCTGCTGAGGATCCCAGTTAGAGGTGCTTCCCAGAGAGGTTTATTTACACTGATGTTTCTTCTCACACTGGTTTTAGGCTATTCCTCCTATGGAGGAATCTGCTGCCTTATGACAAACTTTCCTCCTCCAGTGTAGAGTTCTGGAAAAATAAATAGTCTGGCAGTTTCATTGAATTAAAAATCTATGTTGCTTTTCTTTAAACAATATAAAATGTAATGCATTTTTTGGTGTGTGTTTTTTCTTAACTCTTTTTATTGTGAGACAAACATGTCATAAAGAGGAGAAGGACATAGACAATTTCTTAAGCAAAGTAATGAAACGTATGGGTGGCCAAATAAAGTCTGTGTCATTTTGTCTGCAACACATCAGGTGGTGATTTTCATAGTTGCGTAGTTTTCACAGAATCACAGAAAGGGTAAGGTTGGAAGGGACCAGAGTGGGTCATCTGGTCCAATCTCCCTGCTCAAGCAGGGTCATGCTAGAGCACATTGCACAGGACATTTCTTGAATATCTCCACAGTGAGGGAAACTCCACAACCACCCTCATAGTAAAGAGCTTCTTCCTCATATTCAGGTGGAACAAACAACAATATTTTTGGGAGATGTACTGCTGCTGCACTAGCACTAAAGAAAAGCCATTAATGTAGTTTCAAATACTTTTCTCCATCCCCTTTCCACTCTTCTGAGTTTATATGTAAATTTTGTGTAGGCGCCACAGTGATAAGAACTGTTACCAATCTGTTGTTGCACTCAATATGCAAAATTTCTTGTAAGTGCTGATACAACCAACGCACTGTTTAACAGATAGAAAGACTGCAGTATTGGAGCTGTAAGTAAATCTGTAGTCAAAATGGCTCTTTGCACAACTCTTGCACCAGTTGGCTTCTTGGCTTTACCTAAATGACACCTTTATAATGTTCATTCTGCAGTCTCCGCATTAACCTGATGGCACAGCCACGAACAGTGTCTGTTACAAAAGAAAATAAGGAAAAAATATCCATTTCTAACTATTTGAGGTTAACAGAAAAGGCATAAGGAAAAATATTTATACTGCCTTCTTGTATGTAAGGATGTCTTCATTTTAAAGATTTTGAAGAAAAAATGAACGAAAAAAAAATCCCAGAAATGGCTGAAGTAAACACAATAAAACCACATAATCTATTACTAGTACAATAATATATCTCCTTTAGTTATACTCAGTTATTTATATTTAGTGGCTTTGACTTTTGTTACGCAGCACCATCATTTTGGGTTTTAATGGGTAAATTCCTGAGAGGGCTGGAAGCTGGTCCTGAAAGAGTCTATCCCTCCTTCTTCCATAAAGTTTTCTTACAGAGGGGAATAAGCTTCTAAAGGGCTGTTTTGTGGAAAGGAAATGTATTTTCTTTTTTGCCCAGAGGTTAGTTTCCTGGTAAGTCTACTGGCATTCAGCAAGGGTCCAAGGTATTGGATTAGTGCCTGAAAATATCTTCCATAATTAATAGAAAATGTGCTAAGCATAAAAATATGCACTAGAAAAAGAAGCTCATTGTAACCTGCAATTTTACTGTGATAAAACTGCATAATTGATGAAGACACTCATCACAGACAATATTTTCAATCTGTTGGCATTGAAGATTTCATGTGCCCACGAAGTAATATGATTTGTATGCAGTGTCTGGAGCTCGAGGTTACAGGACTTACGCCCATGAGCGAAGTAATGTGAAAGGTACCCTTTGGCATCGCAGGAGTGGGTGTTGCTACTACATTTGATTGCTGGTCGAGGAATGCCCCTTCCAACTGGGTACTTTTTAATGTGTGATTCTGCTTTTTGCTTCTGGCAGTATAACAGCACAGTGGATTCCCTTTGGCCCCAGGTTTTCACACATCAGACAGTCAAAAACAAGAGACAAAGTTATATTGCTGCAGCGTGAAGGCATGAGTTTTCTCACACCCCAGCTATGGTGCTGACAGGGAGGACAAATGCAGCAATCCCACTCTGACAGCTCCTATATGGTGATTATAAGCTGATAAATGTAATTGTGGGAGTTTGGACCTACTAAGATTATGATCTTGCAGACACTACCAGTTAAAGGACTCTTTCCTGTGACTGCATCTTCTTAATTGCTAAGATTCTTCTTGGTTACTGCTACACTGGCTTGAGGGCTGTCCTCAAGTTAGGACATGTTGCCTCTGTAGATGAGCATTGTCAGACCATACCATTAAAGAAAAGAACCTTGTTTTTATCTCTGGAAGAAAAGGTACACCTTAAGGGCCTTTGTGCCTTTTATAGCAATAGAAGTTGTAGAGTTTGGAGTGTTAAAGGCAAAACACAAAATAACAAAAAATCCAGAAGATTAGCGGTATGTGATGTAAGATAAACACAGTGAATTTAAATTCTTTATTCAACCAGAGTTAAGTGGGCAGGAGGAAAAAATCACATGGAAAATACACCATGTTCATCATGAAATGGATATCCATAGGTTATACTTGTCTTTTGTCTTCAGATTCCCCATTTGTTTGATTCTGTGTTGTTGTTAAGTGTCAAGCCACAACATAAATTCCACCAAACAGCAAAAGACAACTAGTAGTTCAAAGTGATTGCTGATGTAAAAAGCCTGTGTTCTCTTGATATTGCTGCTTGGCACTGCTAAAGGACTGGGTAGTGAAGCGGATAACAAATATTGGCATGGGTAAGTGGCAAGTGTTGCTGAAGACCTAGATTTTGTTTGTAGAGCAAACATCCACAACAGATGGAAAGATCCAACCTGGCAGGCCAACTAGGGCTCAAAATCAGTTATATCTAAAGAAATGTAGTTGAAACATTATTGTGTGGAGGATGAAAGACAGTAAGAAAGAAAATAAATTACTTATTCCACAGCTGCACCATAAACCAACAGAGACTCTGGGGGAATTTAAAGAAAAGCGAAGAATGGGTATCTTTTGTAACTTAGTAAAAACATGATTGCTGCATATCTGGGATTTCAATTGCAAAGCTGATAATTCTCAATTTGTATACAATCTCTGTTAGCATGTCTAAGTACTGATGAAAGCTTCTGGACTCTGGGTGGAGAGAGTTTGTCTTCATCAAGTCGAAAGCCAGGATGGATAAATTTGGCACATATACACCAGCTACATCTTTTAGGTGTTAAGGCCATAAAGTGAAAAGCATTTGAGATGAGAGACTGAACACTTTGTAAAGAGGACAAACCAGCTGGGTCAATTGTACAGCATAGAAGAAAGAAGCTGAATATAAAGGAGATGACTGGAAGAAAATGCTAAGATATCAATGTTAGTGTGGAAAGGAATAGATAAAATAGATGAATGTGCAACAGTAATAGTAATCATCATCATCTAAATTGGAGAGGCTCGTTCTATAGTTATTCCATTAAGATAATCTGAGGAAGTAGCCTACATGTTCTTTGTGCAGAGATATGCATAGATGCTATTGCCTCATCAGATTTCTCTGTGCCAGTGTTAGCTCTAATCTCCACTCCTGCTTGAAAAATTGTTGCTACAAAAGGCCTACAGACAATGCTGGTCACACTAATCTGTTTTCCTTCTGAGGGTAAAGATTTTCTGGTTTTGACTTTTAGTTTGCAATTTCAGAGAAAGCAGATGAGTTGTGTGAGAGAGGGCTCTCAGCTGACAAAAGCTATGGATAATTATCATATTTGAAAGGTATTTTCATGGGGCTGATAAATGGAATCTCGGAAAATGTAGGCTGGGAGGAATGTTTTTATTTATATTGAAGTCCCATGACAGCTGTGCCAAATAGGCTAGGTCCCACCCTGGTCCCATTATCCTCAATGGTAAAAGGGATATTTATGTCATCATCATAGTATCTATTGTACATATTCCTAGAATCATCCAGATAAACAATCTGAGATCAAGCTGTGGGCAACCTTGCCACTTAGTAGAGTTCAAAGAAACTAAGACTAGTTGTAACTCAGTATAAATCAGTTAACACTTCATAGGAATAGACTCACCAGGATTATTTAAATAAATTCTTGTATCACATTGTCCTATGGTAGGAAGCCAAACCATTCAATAAAAATGCTTTGCAAAGAGCATATTGCAATGTGACAGACCACACAACGAGAAAAGAGGACATTGGTTAATTAGATTAATTACATGTTAACCCCACAACTCTATGTCGGAGCCTTGGCATCACTAATTCAACAAAGGCAAATCAAAATATGTACCCGAATACTTGTAAAGGAATAAAGTCAAATTCCTGCAGGAGTTTTGAATATTTCTTTACTTTCACTATTGCTTTCAAAAAAAAAATTAACTTTCTATCACTCACCGACTTTATTTTCCTGCTAAGTTTTGAAATTTTCCAATGACAAAAAGCTAGGAATTCACAACATAGGCACAAAATCAAACCAGCAATCCCCTCTAAAAAACAACCACCAAAAAACTCCAAGTAGCAATGGTACTTATACATTTCTACTCACAATTTAAGCAAAGGGACACACGCACAACTTTGATACCATATCCAACCACTTATCTGTTTCCTGAAAGCTATAATTTTTTCAAAATAAAAAACATATACATTATCCGTTCTGCTTCTCTTCTTTGAGATATGTGGTGAGGATCTTTAAAAGCAAGCTTTGCCAGCCAGTGAGGACCACAGAGTACTGGTGGCATGGATCATCTCCTGTTTCATTTGTGGAACAAACAGAGACAAACACAGCAACAGCTCCAATGGAAAAGTAATGTTAAGAAAAAATTTATTCTTTCCTAACTGTTCCAGCTGTGGTTCTGGCCTTCACTTTCTCTGCAAGAATGTGCATACAAGAGGCAATTATGATACTTATTTCTGTCCCATTCCAAGCGCTTAAATAAGATTCCTGACTTTTCTTTTCCTGGCTACTCCTCCAAGTATCTGGAAGCAAGAAAGCAGCATTATGCATCCTATCAATTATCTACAGACCATGAGAAAACTGCCTGCTGATCCCATCTTGGAGATTGCTACAACAGAAAACAAAAAAGTTGTGTGTCTGTAACTAATACTAAATCCTCCTCACTTGATCATGACATGACATTCATGATCATGACATTCATGCTTATCAATAGCTCACATCACTGCTATGAAGATCCAGATGTTTACAGAAATATCTTTTTCTCATACCTGTACTTGTGTGATAACCCATCTCCTCCTCTGTGTTCCTGTATTTGTGTAAGCCTTTGACAGAACAAAGAAGATATAATTAATAGAGAATTCATTTGTAGCAGCTGAAGAAGATAGGAATATTCAGGTTGGTGTTAGTATGTAAAAATAATTGAAAGTTTCCTGATTAGCAAGGGCATTATTTTTGTTCATAAAAATCTGTCACTGAAAGAATAGCATTTTATGTGTGTTTTGTGACACTTCATCTCAACTAAGGATAATTTTTTTCTTCCAAATAACTGTGGGGATTTTTTTCTCTGCACAATCTCAGTGTTCCTTTCTTAGTTTATCCACATATTTTTCTACAATGATGTGTGTTTTTGTAAGCACACATTTCCAGTATCTCTGAACATGCTTCCCAGGGTATGACCCAATCATTAAGGCTGAACTAGTCAAGTGATTTAACATACGAGGATTTCAGGTAGGGTGTAACCGGAGGAGGGAATGCAGCCCACCCAAGTCTGAGCCTGTGAATGCCAAGTTCAAGTAAATTTACTAGGAAGCTTTTTCCCTTTAGCCTCCCCCCCTCCCCAAACCATATAATCAAAAGGTGAAGAGTTCAGTTTTGGAACAAACAGGACCTCTTTAAAAACATGTAGCTGGCTGTAGCCAAAGACAAACTATGATGTCATTGGGTGGGAACTTCCCCTCACTGTATGCGAGCAGCACTGGAGTGATGCGATGCAAGATGTGAATAAAATCACAGGGATGATTTTAATATATCTTGGGGTATAGTTGTTACGACTAACCTGCAGTATCAGTGATTTTCTGGTTTACACCTTTGAATGTTGTTCATCTGCCACAAATTGGTGCCCAAGCAATTTTCCCTCCCTAGCCACGCTACATTCATACACAGACTGAAAGCTAATCTGATTTGCAAAGTTGTCAATCACGGCATCGATTAAATAGTAGACAATGGTGTTAATGCAATCATTAAATGGCAAGCAGCTTTTGCGATGTTTTCTTTGCATAGCATAGAGGGCTCTAGCTATATTACAACCACGGCTGATTTGGGGAACCTGGCAATCGACAAGCTACCCTGTACAGGGTTTTACATTTATATTGATTGGTCCTGCAGACAGTTTGGTACCTAGTTCATATTTATGTCTGTTTGCAGAACTAGAAACCAGTTTTGTCCTCAAGAGACTTCCCATGCAGCCACCTGGGAGGTGGCTTAGCTACCTTTATAGCAAACCGCTTGAGAAAAGGCCATGTGTGCTGCTGTAAGAAAATGGAAAAACATATTGGAAAAATGTATTTTAAAGAAAAATTGGCGCTTATGTTGATGCTCTTATTCTCACTATTCCATTTAGGACACTAACGGTGACGAGAGAAACCAAGGTCAAATCCTGGCTTCACCCCATCACTATGAATCAACCTCTCTTGACAGCAAAGGGGCCTGAATTTTATCCTGTATGTTTTACACTGAAATATGGCCAGCAGTGTGAATCAACTGCTTTGAGACCTTAGAGCAAAATAAGTTGAAGAAACAAATTAGCTTGATGTTTTTGTTCTACAACTGTATGGGCATTTGTTTGTAATATTAAAATTCCCTGCAATGTTTTCTTTTCTCAGAATTAACTAATAGAAACTTTCTTGGTCTGTGATGAATTACATTAGTATATATGTAGATCCAGAAAAAACATCCATCTCTTTTTCATTTTGCTTTTCCAAAGAAGAATGGAATGAATGTTTCATTTTTAATCAATTTGACTTTACAATTTCACTTATATGATATTCTTTATTATTAATCACACTCAAGAAAAAAACATTGGAAAAAAACCCCCAGCTTCACAACTGGCATTGATTTTCAAAGAAATCTGTTACCAGTTTTCAAGTACTATATTCACAAAGGTCAATAAACTTAAAATGCACAAACTCATTTTTTGAGCTTACTGACTGCTGAGGGGAAAATGTGCATCATGAAGAGCTAATCTCTTTAAAATCATCTGTCTCAAGTGTTTGCCTCAGGTAAGTTTTTAGCATTAAAAAAGCATATCATGTATAGCCATGACATTGCTAAGATGTCTGTGAAGTCTTGCATCAAAAATAATGAATATCCTGATTGTCAGATAATGTAAAATTTGCCTGACAGAAAGCCAAAAGCTTCACATTCTTCTTTTTTCAATATAGATTATTCATTTTGTTTCTTGAAAGGAAGAAATTACAATGAATATCAATATTGGGTCCAAATACCCAATTTAAAATTCTTTAATATTGCATCTATTCATAAAATGTTTAATCAAAATGGTTACTGTACTGATATTTTATCATGACACTAACTTGACTATTATCCATATGACATTTGGCAGTATTTCAGTTTTATACAAGTAAAAGCATCCTTCGCTGTTAAAAATTTATGTAACTGGTTGTATTGTTAGCGAAAAAAATGCTTATACTGTATGCAATTTTAGATTAGTGTGAATTAGGGAGTGATGTTGTCCTTTAGATGCGTGGAAATAGCCATTATATATATAACATCAGAGACACCACGTATTTGTTGACATCACTACTGTTTAGCCCAGAAACCCTCAGAAACTAACTTTTGCATTCAGGGTCGTGCACACACAGAGTAACACCTGTCCATGCAAGCTGTGCTTCAAGCAGGTTAGAATTTCTTGCAAAATCCATATGCACCAAGTAATTTCACTTTTGTTTGATTTAAAGTGTCTGCACAGCAGGTGTGTGCTAAGTGTTTAAACTGATTCAAGTGAGACCAGGAACACAATCCTCTGTTTGGAGCAGGGCTACTATAGTGTTTGAAAAAGAAGCAATAGTGGTATCAACATTGCTTGTGACGTCCTTCGGAGCTGAGCAGAACAGAGGTGGCCCTGGCAGCTCCTTCCACTGACCAGTGTTCCACTGTGCTACTGAGTGGAACAGGGAGTTTACACTGAGACATTGCTGACTTCCCCTCAAATGCCCTCCCCGTCCGTAATCCACAAACCCCACTAATCTGCACTGGGGCTTCCCTGCATTACTGTGGATTAGTGACGTCCTGCTGTATCATATAGTATATTTACGCACTGTTTACAAACCCTATGCAGTTTAACCCATGGCAAGCATTGGTCTGCAATCTCACGTACTGTCAACCTTGTTTAGTATGCATATAAAAAGTAGGTATAAATAGTGTTATGCTTACTTCATCACAGAGTTTTATACAGCATACTGCATGTATACTTATAGTCAGTTTTTCACATCCTTGGTGCATTCAGATATTCCTTTGCACAATGGCAGCCTCTCACAAATCTGTCAGGAGGCAGTGGTGTTCAAGGACTTTGCTTGGATTCCGTTTTACTCCCCAACTCTTCTCTAGTGGCTTGGCTTTCAGCCTAGCAGCATTACTTATTCTTCCTCTCTCAAATAAAATCTGTAAGTCTCTATCCTACAGGAAGCCTGATGGTCTTAGACTCCCTGCTCCTGAATGCGTCAATCACCCTGTTTTTGTAAGGTCTACTAGTAGTCTTCTGCCAAGCATGGCTCAGTTCAACAGTATTCATGACTAATTCAAAAGGAGGAGCAATTCACAGAATGCACTGACTTCCTTTAGTCTCACCATTTGTTTGCCGCCTTTGCTACCCATCACCATCGTATTGTTTCTTTTCCTTCACTTTTCTGTGGTGAGCCACTGGATAAGTTACTGTAGGCAAGAACTGGAAAAGTCCTTTGCCAGGCTCTTCAAATTTTTTCTGGTCATCCTGTCTGGCTCCTAAGGTCGGTGGTGGCCCCTCTCCTCTCCCTTCCACTCCATCAGTCTGCAGTTTCACTGCCATCACAAATGTAAAAACATACCCACAGGCCCTGCAGAAGGATGACAGCACTGAACAGTTTTCTCTTGTTCAGTAAGAAGGGTTGGAGCCAAGCAGTGGATTGTGAAGTGCAAAACCCAAAGAGGAGTAATGGGGTGCTGTGGAAGGAAAGGAGGGTGATCATGCAGGCAGAAAGGATAACCAAATGCCTTCCTAAGAGTCTGCTAGCAGCATGTGGAAATGCTCACAAACAGCTCTGCATACTTCACACTTACATTAAAAATCCTCATAAATTCTTCTTTAAGAATGGAAAATATTATACCTGGAGTTCCTGGGGAAAGTCATGTCTGTCCATTTCTTCAGGGCTCAGCCAGGGCACCCCTTTTTCTTTCAAAACTTGCACCTCAATCAACACGACCTTTCTCATCTGCAGCCTCCTCCCTCTCTTCCTTTTCCTGCCTGGCTTGCTGAAAGACTGTATTCAGTCTCTACTCTGCTAAAGCTTCAGCAAAGTGATAAAATGTGGCAAGGACAAGCGTAGGGGAGATTCAGACACAGGTAAGATAGTGCAAGCTTGAGTTGTATGGAAGACTAGTTTTTCCGACAGTGAACTACTGACTATTGCTATAATCTTCAGCTATTACACTAATTCCATTATGTTCTTTCTATATAATAGATTCTCTCCTTCTCTAGGTACTCTGGTGTCTTGTCATACTCTATGTACCATTTTTCATCAACAGACTTTAAACAGAACTGAAGGAGATATCTCTTTCTTCTCTCCTAGCGTGGATGTAATTTTTTTAAGCTTCCACTTTGGTCCGTTTTATTTTTTTGCTGGGATTGTAACTACTGTGAAGGCAGGAAAGTTAAGTCAGATGAGTTTTGTTGTCTATGAATCCCTGGACTACTTCCATCACAGTGTTAGGAGATATTACCTGTCTCTCTACTTCCCTTTGACGCCAGCAGTTGGGTTTTTTTATGGTGCACAACTGTCATGGGAAGCTGGCCTCAGAAACAAAAAGTATAACCAGGACCACCTGCCTACAGTAATGACAGCACTGAACTGTATTCTCTACTCCTTGAAAAATGTAAAGGTTTAATACAGGGATGTTGCATCTGTGGAAACAAACCAATAATGCCTATTGAAGTTATTATCCTTATTGAAGCATTTTTTTTGGTTGACTTTGTGCAGCAGTCTTGGAGAAGCTTCTGTGACTTGCATCTCTGTTGAATTTTGTATTAGACAGCATTTAACAGCATTTCACAGCATTTCTGAGGAAATCTTTAGGTAAACTAAACTGTAAATTGGCTATATGACTGGCATACGCTTAAGAATTCATCTACTTTGGAGAAGTAGCGACAACACTATTCACACAACATGCATAAACCCTCTTAAGATTTAAATGTGAACAGATTATATATCTTTGCCATGTTAGCTCAATAATCCAAACTTCCCTCGGGCAAGTTGCCTGTGTGTCTAAACAGCACACATCTGTTCTTTTCCACCACTTGTTTACATGTTCTTCCTCTCCGTGTGCCCGTTCCATTCTCATTTTAAAGAAGTTCCTTAATGCTTTATTTATGTCTCACATATATTTCACAACTGTATGCTGTAACAGCTGTATGTGTTGAGTGCTGGTTTTATACAATTTATGATCCAGTGTTTGTTTTTTAATATATCAGTGTGTATTAAGAATAACTTCATGAAGTCATTCAAGGTTAAAATCAGGCTTTCTGGCTTCAGGCTGATTGGGCAGCATTGTGAAATATCACATTGCATGGTAATGTAACTAATGAATCTACAGTGATACATACTATAATACAGACTAAGGGATTTAGGATAGGAGAGAAAAATCTAATTAAAATTAGCAATTTAATAGTGTAATTCGAAACATTACTATATGTTTTACTAAGCATAATAAGAGAAAAAATACACATTGAATTAAGCAGATATGTTATTATTTTTTAAATAATGACTATCAGTTTTCTGTTCTCAGGTATTGAACAGTCTGATTTTTGTAAATGCTGAGCAAATATTTGTTCACTAGTGCTGAAAAAATAATGCTGGATGGTCCAATTCTACGAAGTCCACCATCTTTACAACATTGGTACAATGCTGTACAAATATTAGGACAATGAAGATGCCCATTTTACTCTAAGGATGGAGTAAAACATTGCTACTCTATGAAAATTGTTGCTAGAGCAGCCCAGTTCCAAACCTTTTTTGCTTAACATTATTTCATGTTTTTTCTTTACTATTTAAAGTGTTCTACAATTAGTAACCAGATAGGCTGAAGTGGGTTGTTTGTTCCTCTACTGAAATGATAATCGGTGCTACCAAAGCAAAGCACTCAGCACAGGATTTGTTTACATGTTTAGTCTGCTTGCTTATCATATTTGAGTGCCCATCAGTGCTGCCTCAGTCTCTTTTTCCAGAGCCTCTGGTTCCCAGCCTGGAGTAGATCCTGCAGTGTGGGTTGTTATAAAAGGCTTAACAAGAAAAGTAAAATTCACAGAGAAATATTTTCCCTTTTTTTTAATGTAAAAATTGCAGCAAGCATATGAAAAAGTCTATGACATCAGGAATGGGCACATCTGACATTTAATTCCTATAAAATGCGCCCACAGACTAACAATGCATCATTCAGAAAAGAAATCAAGTATTTTCAAGGTAGAAACACAAGCAAAAAAGTATTCCTGTACATAAATGGATATTACTGTAGGAAAAAAGGTTTCTGCTAATTGATCTGTTGGAATCTTAAAACTGGCAGAACAGAAGTTCAGTGTGGAATTAAAAATCAAACACTAAGGAATTCATTGAGACAATGATTCTGCTTCTTAATCTTTTCTTTTCTCTTTGTAAAGTAACTTAGCAATGCACATCTATTTGTTGTGGCTATAAAAAATTTTCTTTCAGATGTGTATAAATACTATTGCATAATGCCATGTTGATCTCTGATCATTGTGAAAGCAATTATTTCCTTTGGACAAAACCCTCTCTTCATGAGCACTGAATGGTATTTGTCAGTCTTTTTCCTGTTTAGATAATATGTTCAGTGTTGATATATTTAAAAACATTCAATTGGTTGGAATAGTATCTGCGGCTTCCCATCAAAGGAGTGATGGCAGTAGCTGTGGGTCTAAATCTCAAAGCACCACTCTGTAGACTTCCTAAGTGATTAGTACAGAGTATTATCGCTCTCCACCATCTGGCTATCTAATATGGAAACGATATTAAAGGAATCAGAAAACCTATACAGGCTTCGTCACTGTGGACGTACAGAGTGCCACAGCAAAAATGTGGAAACTACATTTAAAACAAGAGATATGCTTAAATGTAAAAGAATTATTTCTTTTGCAGGGAAGACATACGTCTATCCTCCCTTATTTTATTTACTTGCAAGTATATAAAGCCACACATATGTATACCAAGATAATGCAGCTTAGCACATATACATGGGCTGCATGTTTAGCATGCTAGGAGTGAAATCTGTTTAAATTAAAAGGCTCATTTTGGTTTTGATGTCACTACAATTAGTTGATATGTTGGATGGTTTCTGAGGCTTTGATTCATCTATGCTTTAAAGGTTTTGAAGTTAAATGGTTTGGATAAGGCAGAATTAAAGAATCATCAGAAATTCTGTGTTAAAGCCTCACAATCCAATACATAAAAACTCTTGTAATTCAGTGTACTGTATATCTTTGTGTATAAAAATATCCTTTTATAAGGAAGAACAAAAGATACGCTTCTCCACTCCAGGAACATTACATGGAATAAAGAGCCTCTGAAAACCTCCAAAGCACAGAATGCAAGCTTGTGCTGCCAGACAAAAGTGAAAGCCTATCCTGTTTTCTCTCTCCCTGATGTAGTTGCTGTGTCAGATGAGGGCATCAGGGCAGATTCAAAAGTCAGAATGAAGAAAAGAGAAACAGTGCAGAGAGAAGTGTTGTGAATTCAGTCCTACTAACACCTAGGTTTTCCCTGTGCAGGCTCAGCTTTAGACTTTTTAATTTGTTTTACAGAAGTGCAGATAAAGGCAGTAATTAAAAATGGATTATCAGATTTCACTCATTCATAGGTGTTATGCTCTGCGGTATTGGGACCCCTCTATCCAGCAAAGAGGAAAGCAGAAGAAAAGGGAGGTCTTTTCTCCTATTTCCTTCAAGCTGTTTAGGAAGTCATTTCTTTACTTGTTTTTAAATGGTTTTATTTTTACCTCACAGTGAAAATCAGTTTCTTTGCCTTGACAGAGAATCCTGAGCTATTGGGCTTTCAGCTACACTCATATCACAGAAGTTCTGTAGCCATTAATGAGGAAACAACATGTTTGGCTGAGCAGCACAATTAATATAGTCTGGTTTGGTGAAGATGTATGTCTTTTATTCTTGAAATCTCCTTCCCCACTGCAGTGATCTCAGGTACTCTTCTTGGGACCTGCCCCAGACAAAAGACAGCAACTAACCTGGAGGAAGGACTAGTGGAGCTGAGCCTACCTTTTCCTCTGCTAAATAACTGATTTCCTTTCTCTTCTAGCTAACTGTGAGGTTTTTTTACAAAGCTTGTAAGATGTTAATTGTCTTTAAGATGATTATCCTCTTGCACATATGGCTGAATTTGGTCACTGACTTCAAAAGCTATAGGCCAATGGCTGACAGCAGTCAAATGTGCCTTAGGAAACTAGGCTATCAAATAATTTCTAGTATGTGTTTTTGTATTTTATATTCATAGTACTTTTGACCACAGTTCTCTGACCACTGGTTATGTTCTCCATGATAGCCAAGGAGTGTAAGTAAAAACCCCAACAAACACCATCTTCTTACCTGAAATTTCAACTTCTCTTTCTTCTCTGTATATCATGAAAAGAACATGTCATCTTTTCCCTTTATGTACAAGCTACTTTACACAGAAAGGCTGTGGATCTATGTAGCACTGCTTTTGGCAGCAAAGCTCAAGTCAAGTTGGTGGGCTCTGTTCTACTGTTCCCAATCTGATCAAATCTGCATCGTACTTTGCATCCACAAAAAAGTTGTGTGAACAGAGCTGTCTGTGGACCCTGGGGTAAAGTGGCTCTCTAAAATGATGGACACTAAAAAAACCACAAAATGAGATAAGTTTTTTAAGGTATTGTTAATCCAAATTTTGCGATGTTCTCATTCTCATCTCCTTCAGTGGTGCAGGGGCAAATGTATACTGCTGCAGTGGGGAGAAGAGCTAGGAGATGAGTTTTCAAGCAGATCTGCTACCACAGCAGAATTAATTTTTTGAGTTACCCCTGAAGTGTGAAATTCTGTCCTGAATGAAAATACCAGCAAGTTTGTCTTTTACTGCAGGGTCGATAGAATCTCATTTTGTGCAGCCATAGCACAAAGGCAAGAATCCAGGCCCTACCAACATCAGGAGTAAAATATCCCATGAATTCAACATCTTGGCACTGAATAAACTCCAATAGTTGCAACTCCATGCTAGGATAGCAGTAAAACCTGTGAAACATTTTCTGTGGATTGAATCTCCCCTGCCATTACAAATTCCAATCATAACTATGGAAAAAGAATTATTAAAGGGCCAAAAGATATAATTAGAATTGCTCCATATTTAACTGTCCAAATCTTTCTACTGTGCCCTCATTTATATGCGTCATTTAGGCAAATATTTTATGAGAGTATTTAAAATTTCCTGTTGTGAGGTTTTTTTTTAAAACCAATGTCAATTAGTACAGATCACGACCCGTTTTTCGTAAAATTGGCATTTGGGCAGACAGAGGCATGAATACCATATATGTACACTGTTTGGCAGTATAAAAACACAAGTTTCAGATACGTAAAAAAAAACAGGTGCTGGCAGAATATACAAGGAGAGAGAAAAAGAATTGTCAGCCTCTGTGCAGAGTTCAGCCAGTTCCTAATGACCTCCCATGTGCTGGTTCGTAACATACAGGACTTGCTTATAAAGTCCTAATTCTGGCAAAGATTCCTTTTCCCTGAGTAAGGAGAGTAGAGCAACCCTCACAGTGAATACTCAGTAATAAGGCCTGTGAAAAATACATTAAATACACCTTGCAAACAATGTAGATACTTTATCCTCCATTTATACCCAGATGTATCAATATAGTCAAGAAACTGTAATAAGCTAACTCAGTTAAATGTATTTTTGCTCAACTTCAACTCATTGTTAGGCACGTACAGTCTATGGCTGAAAGCAGGAACACACCACCAACAGTGCTTTTTTCTAATCCTAAGAGGACAGTATTTTTGGCAGAAATTGCCTTGGGATTCTAAAAGCTACTGTCTCCTTTCAGTTGGCTAGAAGTCTTGTAGTAACTGTAAAATCTATATACAACATAATCACAGTAAGCATATACCCCTTTTGCCTGCAAAGGACTTATTCTATTGTCCTCCTTGTAGAGAGGCAATATACACATTTCCTTTTTTATGATGCAAATTAGGGAAAGAATATGAAAATGTCACTTTCAAAAAAGCCCATTTAAATAAAATATAAACCACTTCATAATTCTTTAGGTAATTCCTTCTATACAGCTTTACATCCTGGATTTCTACCAGCATAGATGTCATCTCATGTAATTAAACTGGATCATTTTCAAAAGTATTGGATGCACAGAGTCACTCAGAAATCAACTTTAGGAAATATACTTGGAGGAAAGTAAACTTTAAAAGATTCAGGAGTATGTATTTGCAAGAAGATGTGTCTTTTTATGACGTGATTTACTGAAATTCTTATAGGTTCCTTCTGAAATGATCTACTAGTAATTTAAAATGAGATTTTAAAATAAAGGTTTATAAAGGATAAAGCTCTTTTGTCAAGGCTTGAAATGATGGTATTTATCATACAAACAAGAAGTTATCTTGTCCAATTTTCTTTAGAGAGATTTTTGTGGTGGTGACTTTTTAATTGTAAAGCAGAGAAACTCCATCTGAGATGGATAGACTGGCATATATAACAGGGAGCCATATGACAAACATTAAACGCCTTAGAAGATTTTCTTCATGCATTACTAGTTCAGCAGTTGTATGGATTATTGCTGTTATTGTTTGGGATTTTTTTTCTGGCAATATCATAGTAAATAACAGTTTAAAGGAGAACAACAATGTAGTTTTGCTGGTGCTAACAGCAAATTTTTTCCAAACAGAAGAAGGAGCATAGGAAAAAAATACAGATTCGATGTCTGCACGGTACTAATGTAACATTGTTCACAGATAATCTGAGCTGCTTCTGAATGAGTTAAGGTTGTACTGGAAGTAGTACAATCTTTGGGCTGTTTACTTGGCTAAGAAGCACAATATATTCATCCAGATGTACAGCCACAGTAAACACAGCCATCAAGTTCCCAGTACCCAAGGCTGGTTGTTAAGATCTGGACTCTGTTACTCTTGAGCTATACAGGCACAAGTAGTAGCTCCTGTTTAGAAATAAAGTTACAAACCTTTCAGAAAAGAAATCAACTTTCTCAGTATTAAACCAAAGATAATTAAGGCAGGTATCAACCAGAAAGACTGAAAGTCAAGATATTTGACTTGTTTGTTAAAATACAGAAGCTGTGGAGGAATTTAAGATAGATCACATTGCCAAAGTTGAAACTGTAGAAAAATTATGTCTCCAAAGACTTTCTAAATTACTGCACAGGGGAATTAAACTGTGTTTTTCAAGGTCACCAAAAAAAAAAAAAAAAAAAAGAATGCTTCAGTACTTGAGATGTAAGATGCAGATCTGGACAAGAATTTCAATAGTAAGCATTACAGTTTACATTGACTAGACTCTATCTTAGATAAAATGTTAACTTCTGCCTAACACATCTTAACGACAGATTGAGAAAAAAGCTTTGAGAGGCTTGAGACAAACATAATGCCTATGTGATGGGTACTAACTGATAGACAGGAGCTGTGACTGAAGGAGTATGGAGAGGGAGGATGAACTGGGTTTAATGATGTTGCATGTAGGTTGAAAGCCAGACATCTACAGGCAGATTGTCAAAGTTGGGCTAAGATCTTAATTTGAAAAATATGAAGGAGAGAAAGACTTGGGAGTGATTTTGATAAAGACAGTAACTTGTGCTTTAGATGAAGGAGGGTAGGATGGAGGGTATTCAAAAAGGCAATGCCAAAACACAAGAGAATCATGAGTCAATGTTGTCATAAAAATCAAGTGAGACAAGATTTCAATTTTGCAGAAATTCGACCATGATTTGAAAGATGTCAACCAGCCACAAAGAATAATGATGGGACTTGGGTCATTTGAGATGGGTGAAAATAGATTTAGATGTAAGGCAGACACTGGACTGTAAAACATGCAATTTTTGTAAAAGTTTAGACAGCAAATATAAATAGCATATTGACTGAGACTGAATGGGTAAGACATGTAACATCCAGAAAAGCAAGTACATACAGAGTTATTTTCAAAAGGACAAAGGCCCCTTAAGCTGCCACATCTTGTGGGAAGTCTACCTAATACTCTCTCTTGCTCTGAAATATCCCTAATTATCATTCTAATAACACAGATATGACAAGTCAACTTTCATTAGTGGTACTTCCCCTGAGTCCTTGGAGTCCTGCAAATACAATATGTAATTAGTAACATCTGCTGTAGACCCACACATAGATTTGACAAATGTGCAGCTCAACATTTCCTTTGACAAATCAGTTTGCTTTTTTCCCTCTGATTTTCTGCTGGTCCTGCTCATCTTCAATTAAGGGAACAGGTCCTGACCACATTACATCCCTTGCAGGAAAGCATAACTTCTTTCACTGAATGTCCCTCAAGTGAGGGATCCTACTATTGCCTTCATAACTGTCCCAAAAGCATAAAACAACCTTTTTCTGGGTATGATTTCACCCTTTTTGAAAGTCTCCATGCAGCTTACCTGTCTCAGGTAAGCTACCTGAGCGCTACGTCATGAGGGAAGTTATTCTTAGGATTGTAGATGCCATTCTGCCAAGACAAGCAGAAGGACATCTACATGTCCCATAATATTATTTGTCTGCTATTTTCAATTTGACTGTTACTTGCAATTTTGATGCTTATATGTTGGCTCAAAATAATGATGATGAAGCTTTTAGGAAGCAGTGCAAATTAGAATGAAAGACAGCTGTCATGTCACAATGTCATGCCACGTCACATGGAGACTTAGCATTTGGTCAAAATTGAATGCAAGCATATCTGATACTGAATATTTTGAACTGAGTATGAGTTATGGGTCAAAAAATTCACCGATTCCCTGGCTGCCCACCAAAACTAGAGTTTTTGACAGAGCGCATTTTGATGTATGTCTAAGCTCCTTCCTTTCAGTGTTTCAAAGCATGTGTAAGCCACCTTTCGTGACTTTTTAAGCTGTAGACTGATTCTCTTACATAGAAGTAAGTCTGGCAAATTCTACTCTTAAAATGAAAATCACCCAGAAACTGATTAAAAATAAGACTTTTTTTTCTCTCTCACATGTGTACAAATTCTTGTGGAAAGACCAAATAGCTGTTGCCATTAGAAAAAATGAAATACTGTTCTTCTGGAGCTCTGGGGAGATGTTTTCCCCCACCATCTCCTCACTTTATATTAGCTACATTAAACACTTGATAGTCCACTTTCACAGATACATGATAATGGTCACATGCTGGCTTATGGAGACAGACTGGATGCCTGACAAAATGACCCAAACATGGTTCTTTCAACAGGGCTGCTGAAAACGTTGTACTAACCTGGACTGAAAATCAGATTTACCAGTGGAAATGTAAATGTTTTCCTCCTTTTCAGTTACTGCAGCTCATTTAGTGCTACTGTATGAGTGAATGTGAATTGAAAGTGGCTGAGTAAAAGTCTGCAGGACTGAATAAAAACTCTAAGAGATAATCCATTAAAGACATAGCAATGTGCTAAGCTGGAGCATTAAAACCTGTTTCTTTCCCCATTGGTCAGAATGTGTTTAGGTGTTTTTCTTTAATTGCATTTGTTTCCTTTTTCATGCTTTGTCATAATATTAGAATGCAGACACAAGTTAATGTCTTTCATCCATTGTAAGTAAAAATGATGATTGTAAATAAGGGGGCTTTGAATTGTTCATCCTTGTGACTTCATACGTTAAAACCTTGAGCCTCAAGAAGAGGATCAGGAAACTCCACTGTCAGCAAAGAGATGGTGAATACCCTCAGAGCCGTAACATACTGATGGATCCAATAACTGCGAGAGATTTCAGTGACAGAAACTGGATGCCAGATCACATTGCTCCAGGTATGAGTGGTAGCTAAACCAATGTTAAAACTGAGATCTCTCATTTCTGTTGAGGTCAGGAACACTTTTCTTCCTCAAACAATAAGTTACTGTTTCCCTGAATAGCTCGTAGGAAAGGTATTTTGAGCATCACTGGTTTTTTGTTTTAAATTTTAGGTTAAATATAAACAGATATCTTAGGAGACTGCGGATGTGAAAGCAATGAATGCAATTTTTTGCACAGTTGGGCCCAGCAACACCAGGGGTAAACCAATTTCAAAATTCATGCAAAACATAAAATGACAGGGCTTAATTATTTCTTCCTAGGTAGGCTCTAACTTGGCAGAATCCTACACTGCCTGAATTTTTCTGAGCACTTGAACTTTGCAGCGTTAGTCACGGCCATCAGCAGGGTTCAAGAAAGGATGTTTTGACAAGTGCCTCCAGTTAAAGAGTAGATGTTGAATTTAATTGTCTGGGCTTTAAGAGGCTTTGCCAGAGCATGAATTATTGGGCTAGAACACAAAACTTTTTTCCTAATTCTCAACCAGGTGATCACAAAATTCAGGCCTTAATCCATTTCTCTGAACTTGAACCTTCTAAGCAACACGCAGGTTAGAGGTTGTGTCTAAGCAGGACACAAGCCTAGTTGTCCTGGCCATCTCGGTTGTCTGGGGAGAAAGTAGAGCGTCTCTAGAACAACTGTTTACTTATTATGTGAATAAGAGATTCCCCTTGGAGAAGCCTCTGTCTTTACTGACTGGTGAAGAGTCTCAGAGCAGGTATGTTCACACCTTAGGCTAAATGAGCAATTACCTGAAGCTCTGGTAGTCCTTGTGAACTAATGTCTCAGTTCCTCTTAGTAAAAAAGGCAGGCGCACACCAGAAATGCGTACAGAGGGAGGAATGATGATTTGAACTTCGGGAAGAGTTGTACTGTGTCCTGGCAATAAGAAGCTTAGATTTGTTTCTTTTTAATTGGACATTGGGCTCGGCAAACACGCATTAAACGTGCCTCTATTCCACAGACACCTTAACTTTACAGAAAATCCATAGATAAAAGAAGGAAATAGATACAGGGCCACAAACAAAGCCTGCATAGCGGTGACAAACACATACTGTGTTTGTGCAATACCTGGAGCTTGGGAAGTTAAGAAGCCAGAGCTAAAAAAAGAAGCTCGTGGTTAAAGGGAGAGACAGAAGAGCAAGAGCAAGAGGGAAGAAGAGAGCAAGAAACACAACAGACAAGCAGCAGAGAATGAAGATTTTTTGGTTTAGTAAGTGAATATGTATTTCCCCCACCCACATCTGGAATAATATGAATTTTGGATTCAAAACTGCATTCTTTACTTGCCTAAGACTCCCAGTAAAGTGTCTTTTGCTCAAGGAATGCAGGATCTAGTTAGTGTCTCAGCTGTATGACTTCCGCGTGTAGTTGGCAATATTCACTCAAACTTTTTTAATTGCAGGCAGTGTCTTCTTTTTAATTAAAACATTTTCCGTCCACTTTTCTCCTGCATATACTGTTTTAAAACCTCTGCTTCAGACAGAAAATAAGAACAGTTCCAGGAAGCTGGATATTCCAGATCAAACCTAACTTGACCTCTGGAGCTAAAAAGTCCAGCGGGTTTAGTAAAGTTCCTAAAAGAGAAATGTGATTTTATTTAGGTGTATGGATGTTGCGAATCTGTGATGGTTTCCTATCAAACTGAATGGTGTCTTCACCTTGCAGACTACCATACTTAATGGCCTCCAGAACATGCAACTTTTTAGTTAAATACACATTACACATGTCAAGAATCAGAGAAACAAGACTGCACTTATCAAAATCACTTACAGTTATTTTCTATTTTATAATTTTGTGTGTGAATAATATTTAGTAAAAAGAAAGCTATCTACTCACATCACGAAATATGAAGTAGTAGAAGTATTCCACTGTTTTATTTGCATTGTAGTTACTTTATATATTGGAAAATGAAGTGACGTTTATCAAGTTGATGGAATCTGTGCTTCTGAAACAAAGCTAAAGAAATTAATAGCTTCTTTTAACCTGATAGTGGAGCAACATAGGGAAGACTGGTTTTGTTTACTATAAAAGGATGATGTAACTGCTGTAGAATGAGGATTTTCCTAGGTGATTTCTGGTGGATTTTCTGTGATGATAAGTGAAAGAAAGATTAGATTAGGAAAAGCATAGATTAGGAAAAGCATAGATTAGGAAAGCATATTCTACGCCTGCTGCTTCAAGTATTAAATCTAGCCAGTGAGATACAATTTGCAGAGCAAATGGGTAAAGGAACTAGCTCTAATAAATGCTTTGTTCATGGAGCAAAGGATTACACCCTAACAATAACACCCTGTGCAGAGTCCAAGTTAGTAAAAAATGTCATGGACTGTTAAATTAGCGCAGATGTGCATCCAGACATTTTTGCCAAAAGCCATCTGTCCTAGATGCAATATTTTAAATTTGTCTTTGTTGAACTTCACATAAGAAGCATCTGTTGTTCCACTTCTCTAGCCTGTTGAGGTCCCCCTACATGCCAGGCTTTGCATTTGGGATGGTTCCCAAGCAGGCTGCTTGCTCAGGCAAAGAGGGACAATCTCTGCCATCATGCTATCCTGCATCTGCTTTCCCATTATCTACCAGTAACTCTCTGTCAGCACATCTCTTCTAGCTCTACCCGTTCTCTTCCAGCTCAGGTCTGATGGGACTGCTTCTTCATCCTTCAGTAACCTAGTTTAAAGCCATCCCTAGAAAGGTGATATGGTTTGAAGCTGGCTCCCTGCCAAGTCTCCAAACCTTACCACAAGAAGTCCGTGTTCCCCCCCCACCCCCCCAAACCTCAGGGAGAAGAGGGAAAAGAACAACCAAGAAAACCGAAACGAGAGAGAGACAGTTAAAGCAACATATATATAAATATATTTACACTTATGTTACAGTTATATACAATTGAAATATATATACAATTTCACAAGGGAAAGGGAAGGGGGAAGGGAAAAGGAACAAAACCAAAACAAAATATATATATATCCCGATTAGTAGCCCAATATCTAGTAACTAAAAAAAAGTTAGCAAAGAAATATCTCACTACTCTCCTTGGGACAACCGAGAGTCACTCTAGAATGATCGCCGGCAAGCTCAGCCTCCCAAGGTCGGCAAGGCCTAACCAGGCCTCGCTCCCCAACACGGCAGACTCAACAGCAGGGAACCTGCACCTCCAAGTCGCCGGGAGGAAAGAGAGCGAAGGCCTCTCCTCCTTTCTTCTTATAGCCTGGCTTACGTAAAAATCGTAGGGAATACTGGGTACATCTGGACCCTTCCTTGGTTACAAACTGGTCACCAAGGAAGGCCTAGGCCAAACTACCACAGAAGGCTGGCAAGCCGGTAGGCAAAGATATTCTTGTCCCACTTTATTAGGTGAATCCTCTCTCTACCCAACAATCATCATTCCTCAAAAAGCCTGGAAGAACCCCGAAGTGTGTGAAACACTACACGGAGAGTAACAGCATTCGTTGTTACTATCTACGTGGATCTTTAGCCAATGTTCCTCAAAACCAGTCCCTCACAACACTGCTATTCAGATGGTAGCAAGTGAAGAACTGCCGCTCTGGGTAATCAGTTAATTTTTCAGCTGACTTCCACTGTTCCATTCCCCCCTTCTGAAATGTAAATGAACTTCCTGTGATCAACAGATCATGAAAATATCCAGTTATATTATTCTTTTTCATGTCAGATGTCAATCAAATGTAGTTTCTTTCATTAACTACATCTGATAGCATCTTCATGCACTTCTTCCTTTTATACCAGTTATTGTGGAGACTCTAGACTATTTGCTTTTTGATCTTTGCATTAAATCACCTTATATCAGGCAGTCCTCTACCTCTCATTTTCCATTATCTGTAGTTCTGCAGCTCACACTTCTCTTTGTGTCTTTAGCACATCTCTTATTACTACCAGATCACAGTTTATTCTTCTTTGCTTGTTAGAAAACAAGATGTCGTATCAGCAGTGACGGTAATGAAGACTTGTTTTGTATCAGTTATGTCCTCCCTTCTTATCACAATAACTCAAGCTTCCCCTATAGTTTCCATGCCCCCTCATTACAGTACCTTCAACTCCCTCCCACATGCTACACAATATCCCAGTCCCCTTTATGACTCCCTGCAACACATCCTGTTCCTGCCCTTTCACTACCTAACCTCCCACACTGAGTCATGTCCCAAATACTCCTAGCTCCCCCCATATCTCTTGCTTGACTAAGATAAGACATAATATGCATCGATAATATGTGCTGTGACCTATCGCGTAATGAGCTGACCAATACGCATGGCCAGTCACTGTTTCATGGAAAAACAGACATACAGCATTCTTTCTTCTTTACCTCATTTGGGAGCTAAATAAGTCTCTCTTTTCTCCCAAATCACTCACTTTTTAGGAAAGATGTGGGAATATCTTACCTCTGAATCCTCTTACACTCTAAAGAATTTGATTGAAGTTAGAGGGTTGGATTAAGAGATGGAAAGGTGGGTGAGAGGCTAACAGGTACAGGCAGTGCAGTTGTGTAAGCACATACAATTATAGGACTGATTGTGCTTGCTCTTTCTGTTAGCGTCACTCAGCTGTCATAATGTGATTTTTTTTCCCTCAAAGGGAAAACTACTGCTGAGAGGTTAATCAGAAACTCTCTTTAAAAAGACAAGGCCACAGAAAATTGATAAACTGCTGGCTTTAGCCCAAGCCTAAGCGGTAGTGAAAACCAGTTTCTGCCAGGCACCAGGTCAGTGACCTCTGTGAAACTTGCACAGCATTTCGGCAAACATAAAAATCACAACTTCTTGCTTCACTTTTCTAGTCTTCCAATGAACATTTCCCTCCAACACCACTTTTGTGACTTGTAGGACAATTCATGGGAACTGTTACCAGCTCCAGTTAAAGTACTTATAATTTCTCACTTCCTCTCATCCTGAAGATAGTACATTCAGGTAAGTTGTGAGACCAAGGAACACACTGACATTTTAGTGCAAGGTTAGTGGGTATTAGTTAGAGACAATTTTTAGCTCCATTAAAAATGCACTGTGTTTCATTTGTTAAGAGTACCATTAAATGCCACCTTTACTTAAACATTGTATTGGATTCCCCTGTCAATTGTACAAACAGAAATGTTTTTTTTTTTTCTAGAGTTTTCTTGCTGGAGATTTCTGTGAAACACTTAATGAATTGATTTGGAGCAGTTTCAGATCCAAATCTGCTTTTTAAATTCATATTTTTAAAAAGACAATACCAAAAAAATTTTCTCCTGGTATTTAGAATCATAGAATCAACCAGGTTGGAAAAGACCTCTGAGATCATCAAGTCCAAACCTTGATCCAACACTGCTGTGGTTACTAGACCATGGCAATAAGTGCCACATCCAGTCTCATCTTAAAAACCTCCAGGGACGGTGAATCCACCACCTCCCTGGTGGACCTACAATCAAATTTTTATGGAAGTATTATGCTTGACAATGTAAACAAGCTAGGAAGAGGTGACCACTTATCTTAACAGTAGTTGATATTCAAATGAAATGTGTATGATAAGAAACACTGCCAGCAGCCTCGTCCTAAAGCTTTTCTTGGATCCCTCAGAATTTGGACTTTGGCGTTGCATCCAGCCTTTGGTCTCCACTATGCAGATGAAATAAAAATACTGTGTGAAAGACAGTGATGGCAAACACATCTCAAAATGGATCAACAGTAATAAAATATTTCCGAACAGATTTTATCTCCCACAAAGGAAAAGCACAGAGGAGCCAAATACAGAAACTGGCCTCATTTTTCACTCTTCTTTCATTCAGCTTCTAACATCCAGCAGCCATGTTGCTTCCTCCCTATCATAACTACTCTATTTTATTTATTTGCTTTTGCCATCTGTGGACAACATAAGCATACTTTGTCTCAAACATTCTGACTGTTACACTGGAAAAGGTATGATTGGAAGACCACACGAGGAGGTGGGTCTGTTCTGCCCCAACTTCCTGCTCCACCTTGAAACTCGTGCTCAGTCCAACCCCTGGACTGACCTCCTTGAGAAGAGCTCAAAGGGCTGGCTGTACATATGTGAACAAAACGTTGAAAAGAACCCTTCTAGTTTATGTAAGAGACGTACACCAGGTTAACTGCAAAAAGAAGCAGGTTGGACCTTCTCATTTCTTTCTCTTTCGCTTTCTTTGTCTCACAACCCCAGCTTCAGAACATTCACACAGCAGGACCAATTCTTTGTTCACTGTGTCCCTTTTTTGTCTTTATTTCTCTCTCTCCTTGCTTTGCCTGGGAAAAGCATGGCTATCATATTCCACCACGTACTCCATACTGAACTGTGTTGTGGGTGTGGGGAGCTTGAGGAAGTGTGTTGTGGCTTGTTAGCCAACACCTTTGAGAAGTGATGTTGTGGTTCGTGAGACAGCACCTGTGAGTAGTTTGTTGTGTGAGCTGTGAACTTATTGAAGTGTACTGTACAAAACTAAGGGCTTAGCCTTCACTCTTGTGAAAGAGCACTGTAAGAATTTAAGGGATTGTTCACTTGTTACCCAACACTTCTTGAGTCTATAGAGTGGGCTGGTGGTTGGAGTTATGGCAACTGTACTATAAAACATTGGAGTTCCCTGTCTTTGTTCAGCCCGATGAGAATTTACAATGAATGTCACCCCCCTACCAATGGGTCGTGACACCATCCCTATTGTCTTTAAATATGAAAGTAGGAATCTTTATATGAATATATACAATCTGCTCCCTCAGATCTGGTCTACATGGTCAGGCCAATTTGCAAAAGTACCAAGCGACATTTAGCTTGGCTTCTCCCGGAGAATGCCATGACAGGATTTGGCTTCCAAGAGGCACCAAATCTTTATTTAAGCAGGAAAGGAGCGTCTCCCCTTTCTCCCCTTCTTTTAAGCGATCTTAAAACACCCATTCACGACATTCCCTCAGAGAAGCAGCCTCTCCTGAACACCCCTGAGGTCCATTCCCGACAGGAGATCACAGCCAGAGCAGAGCCCTTAGTGCCAGCGGTCAAAGGACTCGGGGCTGCGCGAAGGGTCGTGTAAAGAAAGGAGTTTAAAGCACATTTAGAGCAAGACTGTCTATTCTCCCCCAGGTGGTAGCTAATTAATGTTAATTACTGCTCTGCAGCCCTAAGCTACAGCCGGTTGTTTTGGGGAGACGCCAGCCCAAAGCACTCCCGTTAGCTGCGGACCTCCAGCGGGACGAGGGCTGGGGCAGCCACTTCTCGTTCAGGTACCGAGTGAAAGCAAGGCGTGAAACGCGGATCTCCCATTCCAGGACACGGGGTTCACCGTGAGCGAGGCGGCCCCGCCGAACACTACCGCAGCCGAGCGCACGGGGGAAGACGACAGGGGAATGAAGGCGCAGCCGCCCCCCATCCCCATCATGCCCAGCGCGGAGAGTGCCGGGAACTGTAGTTCCACGGGCGCACGGCCCCTTCCTCCTCTGCTTCCCCGAGGGCCGCGGCCGGCTCCGCCAGACCCGCTGCGGTCTCGCGGCTTCCCAGCGGGCAGACCCGCTCGCCTCAGCCGGGCATGCTGCCGCTGCTGCTGGCGGCTTCTCCCCGCGCTCTGCCGCGGCGCGGCCGGCGGCGGCCCGCGCCCTGCTCGCCCGGCGGCTGTGCCCGCGCTCCCCATGGCGCTGCGGCCGCGGCGGGAGAGGGACGGGCCGGGGCGATGCCTCCGAGCAGCCCGGCGCGACCCGGGAGCACGGTGAGAGGCTGCGGGGCGGGGAGAGAGGCCAGGCGCTTGCGAGGCCCACGATCGCCCGCAGCCGGCGGGGGAGGCAGTGGGGGGCCCTCGCAGGCGCCTGCGTGCGGGTGGCGGTGGGGTGTAGGGGAAAACTTTCCAACTTGATTGTGCGCTGTTGCTAAAAGCTCTTCCTTGCCTTCCCTGCACGGTCCCCAGGCTTGCCAGGCAGTGTAGCAGCCGACCTGGCTGAATACTAAACCCATCATTTTTCCCCCCCAAATTTTTATTATTATTCTTTTCTTTGTTCCCTAACTGTAAACGCTAGTACCAGCACCGGAGGTTCAAAATATCGCTACACTCAACCATCTGTTTCTACAGAAACTCTTAGTTAAACTGTTGCCAAAGTAATTTTTTATTAAAAATATTAATGCAAAGCAGCGAATGGAAGTTCAGCAAGAGTCAAAGGAGCCTCAACCCTCTTGCCATCAGGCAGAAACAGGTCCCTGCTTGGAGAGGTAGAAGAATCCCCTCCCGGCATCCCTCTCCCTCCCAGGTGTCCTTGCAGAACAGGTTTGTGTCCCTGGATCTCAAGGGTCAAGCAGATGACAGTGTAAAAGAAAGTCTGTGCGTGGGGTCTCCCCGATCAACATAGTCAACCAGATGGATCACAAATGCAGGTATTAAGAAAAAAAGAAGGGTAGTTGTAGTCCCCACTTATGAGGGGACCTAACGGCCCTATATGCTGACCAGGCCCATCCCACAGGGAAGTCTGCTGCCTCCCTGGGGCCCGGGTAAGGGATATTACCAGGAGACTCCCTGGACAAATTTGTCCCACTGACTACTATCCACTGCTGGTTGTCCAGGTCAGCAGCGATGAGGTTGATGAGAGAAGTACCAGGATAATCAAAAGGACTTCAAGCTGCTGGATCATCTGGTTGAAGAGACAGGAGTACAGGTGGTAGTCTCAATTCCTTTGGTAGCAGGGATGAATGCTGAAAGGAACAGGAAACCCCATGTGATCAACAAGTGGCTTAAAGATGGGTACCATCAATGGAATTTTGTTTTTTTTGATCATGGGCGGTTATACAGCACCACACCTGCTGGAGACAGATGGGGTTCACCTGTCTAATAGGGCAAAAGGATTCTAGACCATGAGTTGGCAGGGCTGATTGAGAGGGTTTGAAGAGGGAAAGGGGTGAGACCAGGCTCACAAGAGATGAGATTGGGGGTGGCATGCCAGAGTTAGAGGCAAAATTGGCAGCCCAGCTGAAGTGCATCTACACCAATACATGCAGTATGGGTAACAAACAGGAGGAGCTGGGGACCATCATGCAGCAGGAAAGCTCTGATGTAGTCTCCATCACGGAAATGTGGTGGGATGATTTGCATGACTGGAATGCTGCAGTGGATGGTTATAAGCTCTTCAGAAGGGACAGGCAAGGAAGGAGAGGTGGTGGAGTGGCTAGGGAGTCTTTTGACTGTATAGAGTTCAAGGATAGTGACAGTAGGGTTGAGTGAAAATCAGGGGGAAGGATAGTAAGCTATATATCCTGGTGGGAGTCTGTTGTAGATGACCCAACTAGGATGAAGAAGCAGATGGAGTATCCTATAAGTGGCTGGCTGATGTTTCACAATCACCAGCTCTTGTTCTTGTAGGAGACTTTAACCCACCAGATGTCTGCTGGAAACTCAACACAGCACAGAGGAGGTAGTGTAGGAGGTTCCAGGAGTGTGTGGAAGACAACTTCCTGACACAGCTCATAAGCAAGCCTACCAGGGGTGGGGCTTGTTAGACCTGCTGTTTACAAGCAGAGAAGGACTGGTGGGAGATGTGGTGGTCAGAGGGTGTCTTGGGCACAGCAACCATGAAATCATGATGATGATGGAGTTTTCAATACTTGGTGAAGTAAGGAGTGGAGAGTGAACTTTGGCCCATTCAGGACACTGATTTGGAGAGTCCCTTGGGAAGCAGCCCTTAAAAAAAATGGGGCCCAGGAAGGCTGCACATACTTTAAGAAAGAAATCTTGAAGGCGCAGGAGCAGGCTGTCCCTATGTGCTGAAAGAAGAGGTAGTGGGAAAGAAGACTTGCGTGGCTGACCAGGGAGCTTTTACAGGAACTCAAGAAAAAAAAAGAGGGCGTATCACCTTTGGAAAAAGTGGCAGGCAACACACAAAGTCTTTAATGATATTGTTTGGTCATGTAGAGAGAAAATCAGAGAGCCAAAAGCTCAGAAGTTAATCTGGATATTTCTGTAAAGGATAATAAAAAGTGGTTTTATAAATAGATTAATAACAGAAGGAGGGCCAAAGAAAACCTCCATTTCTTATTGAATATGGAGGGGAGTATAGTCGCAAAGATGAGAAAAAGGCTGAGGTACCTACACCTTCTTTGCCTCAGTCTTCAACAGCAATACTGGTTATCCCCAGGACAGCTGGCCCCTTGAGCTGGTAGACAGGGACAGGGAACAGAATACATGCCCTGTAACCCAGGAGGAAGGAGTTAGTGACCTGCTGTGCCACTTAGATACTCACAAGTCTATGGGCTTGAATGGGATCCATCCTAGGGTGATGAGGGATCTGGCAGAAGAGCTCAACAGCCTCTCTCCATCATTTATCATCAGTCTTCGCTCAGCGGGGAGTCCCAGATGACTGGAGGTTGGCCAGTATGACTCCCATCCACAAGAAGGGCCAGAAAGAGGATCTGGGAAACTACAGGCTGGTCAGTGTGACCTCAGTGCCTGGCAAGGTTATGAAACAGATCACCCTAAGTGCGATCACACGGCACCTACAGGACAACCAAGGGATCAGACCCAACCAGCAGGGGTTTAGGAAGGGCAGGTCCCATCTGACCAACCTGATCTCCTTTTATGACCAGGTGACGCACCTGGTGGATGAGGGAAAGGCTGTGGATGTGTCTACCTGGACTTAATCAAAGCCTTTGACACTGTCTCCCATACCATGCTTCTGGAAAAGCTGTTTTATTGCTCCTTATTTTTCTGTTCTCCCCTTTATGAGCTAGGTGTATCATGATTTTTTTTGTCTGCTGTAACAGATGACAAATGCTGATGAAGATGATCAGCCACTTAAACAAATACAAATAAGGGAATAATGTATACACCTGTTCATCTATGAAATTCAGGCTAATAAAATTAAGCATGCAATTAAGAAAAAAGAATTTATTCTGTAACAGCTTGGTGGTCAAGGAGTTCCTGTGGAAGCTTGTTTTGTTACTCTAGGTCTCAGATTATCAACATCATGTCAGGAATTTTGAAAAACCTTCTTTTCGGGTTGTTTTAGCGTCTAGAACGCAATTCTTTAATTAGTATTTCTAAAAAAGTGAGGGAGCTTTTTTTGCTAGAGGCACAACCTGTATAATTTAGACACAGTGCCTGTTCAGTTCAGCTAACTTATGTGAGAAGGGGCATTGTTAATTACTAGCTGTGCCTTTGCTATTGTGAGCAGGCAGAATTTTTCAAAGTGGCACAAGTATGTTGCTTTTTGAGCCGACAGAGCAAAGGAAACCTGTTATCTGCAATATACACACCTCAGATTCATGTAAATCCTTGTTCTGTAGCTGATGCTACCTTAACAAATCCCTTTGTTCCCAGCTGGTTAAGATTGTGCATTTCTGAATCTTGTTGCCAACTTTTCTGCCCCAGACTGACCTACTTGTTTGTCAGCTTCATGCACCTCTGTCTTGTCCTTCACTTTGAGATCTGTTTGAATCCAGGGTTGTTGTTTTTGCATGCTTGTGGATCAGCAGCAACAATCTGTTTTGTTTGAGCTTTACTTTAATCTAAATGTTAAGTAATAATTTTATTATTGTTTTAACATCTGTTTGTTATGCATACCTCTTTAGTGTCTAGAGGGGGAACAAGCAAAAAATCTAAATACTTTGTTTCCTTTGAATAGCCTCGGGGATAAAGTTAGGTATCAGGCTACAACCACAGAGTGATTTATACCTCCCTACTTTAGCCTGGAGTGAATTAGCATTTAATCATGTTGTACTTTTACTTATCTTCCCTAGCATAAAGTGATATGTGCGAAAAACATTTCACAGGGCGATAATCACCCACATTGGGTCTGTAATATTGATTTTATACATATATAGCCTTGCATGCCAAAAGAACATAATATGCACTTTTACTTCTGAATTTTCCTCTTGGGCCATATTTGGGCTATCTGCACTGGTCATAAAAGGAGCTTTGAAAGTGCATTGTCTGTAGTAATGAGCTGACCTGGAATAAACTGCATTTCTGACATAAGGCTTCTTCCACTACAGTAATCCCATTGTAGAGTTGTCCCAAAAGAGTATTGCTGGGTGCCTGATTATATGCACATTGTTTGCTGCTACAGAAGATTTTACATTTTGTTTCTTTTAAGGTATAACTTAATATGCCAATATTAGAGTTTACTGATACAGAAACATGAAGCAGACATAGAGAAATGACTCATGCTTAGCTGGTACTCTTGGGGAAAAAGACTTTTTAAAATCTTGTTAGTGGAGATTATTCTGTCTTTGTGGTATTACTCTGAGATAGAGCTTCATGTGTATCTTGTTACCTGCAAGATGTGTTTTGATTTATATTGGTTCCTTCTTTAGCTTGAATACTAAAAGTTAGTTCTTTGAATGACAGGTTCGGTTCATTGCTATCCAAAACATTCTATACTGTGTGGGAGATGCAGGAATAGAATAATCATCTCATTCCTGAATGTTGTAGTCAGCTGAGAACCCTTTGTTTTATGTGGAATGGTAGGATTCCCTTCCTGCTTCTCCATGCGTCATTTTCAGTGTGTTTATAGTGGAATTAATTTGCCAATGTTTGTCTGCTCTGAGTTTCATATACCATTACTGTTGTCTAAAATAAACTTTATATGTTGTCTGAAGACTTTTTTTTTGTTTATGCTCAGTTATAAGCATTCTTTTCGCATGTAATTGCATTTACTTGGAACCAAACAAAACCTTAAGTTATTAAAATATAGAAGGCTGAACCCTCCTTTTTTGCTATTCCACATAAAATGTTAAAGTATTTTTACTGATCTGTTGACGAGGAAGAAGAATAGGATCCTTAAGGGGGTTATATGTCAATATTTATTTGCTGATAATTAGAGAAATGTATACTTGGTATGTTGCTTGTGTATAATGTCTCTTAGCTGTTTATATTAAAAAATAAGACCCAGTGTGTTATTTTAAATATATTACAGATGGGCTTGAAAATGTACAGCAAAAGAAAATCTTTAAGGAGAATAAGACACAACAGAGAGAAGAGCCATGTGCTTCCGATTCAGTAGACTCTCTAATGGCAGAAATGCCATTTCTTGACACAGATATCGACGATGAATGTGTTAGTAAGTACATTAAACGGAAGTAATGTGAACGTATAGACATGTCATACACTCAGTTCTTGGTCCTCCCTGTTTGCATGTGTGAAGGGTTGACCTTGGCTAGGTGCCAGGTGCCCACCAAGCTGTTCTGTCACTCCCTTTCCCTGCCAGAGAGGCGAGACAGAATAAGATGGAAGATGACTCATGGGTTGCAATAAGGCAGTTTCCTAAAGCAAAAGTGAAAGTTTGCACATGTACAAGCAAAGAGGAAAATAACAAGGTTTCTTCTCTACTTTCTGTTAGCAAGTGGTGTTCGGCTACTTCCTGGGAAACAGGGCTTCAGCACATGTAGCGGTTTCTCAGCAGGCAAACGTTGTAAATATTGAATGCCCTCCCCTTCCTCCTCCTTTCCTTAGCTTTTATATCTGAGCTGATGTCATATGGTATGGAATTATCCCTTTGGTTAGTTTGGGTCAGCTGGCCTGGTTGTGTCCCTCCCAGGGTCTTGCCCTCTTTTGAGTGGGGGAGGAATGTTGAGACACAGTGCTGGTGCTGTGCCAGCACTGCTCAGCAGTAGCCAAAACACTGCTATGTTATCAACACACTTCTAGCTACCAATGCAAAGCACACTTCTAGCTACCAATGCAAAGCACGGCACTGTGAGGGCTGCTGTGGGGAAATGAACTCCGGCTCAGCCAGACCCAATACAGGACGTAAAAGTGGGCTGTGCACATGGAACTGTCTCCCTGCAAACAGGTTTCAGGCCATAGCCTATCTTACTAGTATTCAGTCCTGCAAGTACTTGAGCATATGAAAAATTCACCCTTTTGTTATGCTTTGGAGCAATGAGTCACAGAACGAAGACATTTCATATGTCAATTTACATTACTGTATATGAGCTTCTAAAGTGATGGCTTTTATGAGCTGTCTTTCAATATATGTATTCCCAGCATGGGGCTAGAAGTACACCTCTAATTGGACAGGGGGTGTCTGCAGCCTGGTCAGCTTATGGGTATGTATCAGGCCACGTGGTGGGAGAGGGTCTGTAAAGGCTCTGTAGTTAAAGTGTAGACAATTTGCAGGGCTATTGCAGTGCAGCCTACACTGACTAAATGAAACAGTAGTTTGGAAACCACATGTCTATGTTACCGGTTTCTAAGCCCTGCTTAGAGGTGTAGGCTGTTAGTTCAAGTATGGTACTCCACTTGTAGAACTACATTAATTCAAGTTGGAGTAGGATCCCAGTCAGACAGTTCAAAGCATGGGTAGATCTGATGAGTGGGAAGAATTGCTCCGGAGGTACAATTCCTGTTGGTGTGATATTAAGAGTGTCTTTGTTTTGATATGTCTGTATGCTGAAAGTAAATTTTTTTTTCTTCAGTGCATGCAACCTCTGAAATAAATATTAAAAAGAAAAGGAAGAGGACTACTGGAAGGGAAATTGAAGAAGGCATCGAGAGGAAGAAGAAAAAGAATAAACAGTATCAGCCGAATTATTTCATTTCTCTTCCAATTACTAATCCACAGGTGATATTCTTTGTTATACTAATTTGGTATAACCAGAATTACTTTGTTTATAAAAAGAACAGTGTTTGATATTGTGCCAAACAATTTTTTTCAGGCATTTTTAAAGGAACATTAGCAGCCTATTCAAAGAGTAACTTTAGGTAACATTTTTGTGAATAAAATTGCTTATCTGGAAAAGACTAGAGGAAAAATATTTCTCTTTTTATTCAATTTGTCAGGCTTATGGATTTCACATTATTTTGACTAAAGCTGGCTGAAATTTCCCCTCTGTGCTATTACAGTATTGCTTATTTTGTTGTTCACTTAGAATAAGAGACATTCCTATTTAATTTGGTAAAAAAATCTCTAGCAATATTTTTAGCTTTCTTTATATTTGGATCAATTGCTCTTTTAGCATTGCAGTTTACAGCTTAACATTTTCCAGTAAAATTGATCATCTTATTTAAAATTCAAACAACTGTTGTTTTAGTTAGATGTTGTTCAAATGGATTCAAGAAGAGCAGAGAGCTCTTTAAGAAAATGTATTTTCTTGCAGTTAGCATGAGTCATCTCATGTAGGCAGTAAATGAGAATGATTTTTTTTTATATGCTACTTGTTATCTCTGGTATGTCTTTGATACCTTATGTGTCTGAAACAAGGAAAGTAGGCGCATTATGTTTAAAAAGTTGAACCCAGCAGTTTAATGTCATTTACAAATTTAGTTGTTTTTTTAATATCAGGAACTATCTCAGTCGAATTTTGAATTGTCCTACATCTGTACTATCTGTTCTTTAAGAAGGTAAAAGAAGATTAGGAGAATATGAAATGAAAATAAACCAAAGTAGGTTTGAAAATTAAAGTGCAGTCTTTGATTCTTCAAAACTTATTATGTGAATAAAAGATTGTAAGGGCTGGGTTTGTAGGGTTCAGGATACCCTGATATGAATATTGTGGGATACCTTTTGTGCCATCTTATTCTGAAATATCTTTTCTGTCTGTTCCATGACTTAACAAGTGCAAGAATAATGTAGGGGTTATATAAGCTGATAATTGAGAATTCCTGCTTGTGATTGTTATTATGTTTAAGGGCTGATTGGAAAGGTCTTATCTGTGCATGCTTTTTTATATGTCATGTATTTTAGTCATGTATCATTTATAAAGGTAAAGAAACAACTCTCTAAATTAAATCTCAGAGCATTTGGAAATTCCAGGACTTTGCTAGAAGGTTTTGTTTATACTTGCCTTAGAGGTACAGTCGTTCTGAAAGTAAAAAATACACGTTGAAATTTGTATAGGCAACATTAGCCAAAACTGAGACACCTGGTTCCTTGATAGCCAGAGGGAATCTGGCAATTACTGGTAGTTATTTCAGTTAGTAATGGGAGACCTTTATTTTTTTGAAGATCTGATTTTGTTCCAGTGAAGTATTTTAGGCATTAGTACTCTTCCTTCATGTTTTATGTAGTAATTTAAGGTTTACACAGAGAGACATTTTTTAATAAAGGATATTTCTGAAACATTTAATGAACTGTTCCTCTTGGAAATTAAACAGTTTTCTTGTTTGAATTTTAATTATGTTTTGAATCTTCAGAAATAAAAGGTGTCATTCCATTAATTTTGAATTTATATTGAACTTTGTGTTATTACTTGTGCAAAAATAGTTAAATGGACGATGATCATTGTATCTTTTCCTGTTCATTTGTTGGTTTGTTTTTTTTTTTTAAGTTATGACTTACATGGTGTGTTATCACTTGGGAGGTTAGCCTTTCCAAGTTATCGAGTCGTGACTATAATTATAATTAATCTGTTAGATCTTTAAAGCTTACAGTCTTTATATTTACTTACTAATAGTATCCTTACATTAAGCAAAGCTGTGTTATTCTATCACTGTTGTGAATAACATATTTCAAGTAATGGGAGAGGGGACTTTGAAATCAGGCCTTTTTTTTGAGCATTTTTTAAAAAAATTCGGTGGGGGGAACTGATATAATCTACCTTCAAACATTTCTTTTAATTAAGTTAGGAAATCTTAAGTAAAAATAGTTAGCATGATAGCAGGTTTAATAGCAATTTAAAGTTTTTATTTATGCAGTGGGTCATAACAGCGTTAGAAGAGTCCTAGTTTGCTTAATTAAAATTCAGTACACTCAAATGTTAATTGCACCTTAGATTTATTAGAGAAAACAAATCTGAAGTTATAATATACATTGTGATGGCACATCTGTTGTGTTACATTTTGATCAGATAACTTCTGAGAAAACATCTTAAAAAGAAATTTCTGAAATTCAGAAAAATGTACTTGAATTTTATTATTTTTTTCTTTCCAAATAGTGTTGATTATGTAAAGCATTGTCACTCAGCCAGAGAGAAAGAACATGCTCAGTCTTCTTTTTTTTTACCCATGTCCAAAAAGCAAGTTTTTTCATACTTTCCTCATAGGTTCAGAAATAGCTTCTCTCTGGAACTGCCGACTGGCCATCTTTGGACTTAACCCTGTTCCAAAGCCATGTTATTCATTAGGTTTTTATTTAGCTTGGTTTCTAATGCAGTTTATACAGGTGTGATCCTATCCTGGGTTTTTGTGTGTTTTCAACCTGTTGTCCAGTTTTGGACAGAAAAATTGACATCTCAGAGGTACTAATTTCATACAATGTTTTGTGCAATTGGTGCTTGCATAAAAGAGCAAGCCTTGAAAGAACTTGCTTTTGCAGAAGACTGTAGTGTGTGTGTGGCAATTGCCTGTTGTTCCATACCTGCCAGCTGACAAATGAGTCTCTGCATGTTTGTCAACCAGTCAACCCCTTGTAGACGGAGATAAGCCAGCATGTGTTGCTTCTTGCCCAAGCCAGAACTGAACTATATGAGGGAGCTGCAGGTAGTTTAGGACATGAGCAGGAAGGGACCTGGAAATACTACTGAAGGAAACTATGTGGATAAGGGGATGTGGGGTATTGGCTGCTAATGTAAATGCTGAATAACATTGATCTCTTTCAGAGCTAGGATGGTTTTTACTGCTATGAGAACACAATTCCACATCTGTCTTCTGTGTTTTTTCCTTTGCCAGCTCACAGGAGCAAATGAAATTTAGAAACAATAGTTGAAAATGAAATAAAAGTGTAATTAATATCATAGTCTATTTAGTTTTTGAATTTTGTTTCTTTTTTTCTTTACCAAGATATCTGCATTTACTTTAGTTTATAAACTGAAATAATTATTCAGTCAATACATCATAATTATTGGGGATTCCACTTACCAGTTCTTTGCCTAAATGTGGGTTAAATTTTTCCTGTATCTGAGACGATAAAAGTGCTGTTTATCCAGGATAAGGCCAATTCTGACATATGAAGGAAGATTGTCATATTAAAATATGATTTATGATAAAATGTTGGTGGAATTTTCTTCGTATGTCTTACACTGTCTAAGACACATGGTTTTGCAGATGCCATATCACCTTTTCTGGCAAGTGGCTTTTATCTTCTCTTCCCTAACCTCCCTAGAATTAGTGCCTTTGAGTTATAATTTAGTTATATTTTTATTACACTACTAGGTATCTATGGCACATTAGGTAAAATTCCTGCATGGCAAAACTCATCTTAAGAAATTTGGTCAGAAAAATACTGAACACTCCCATTAGATTGTTTTTTTTTTCCAGGAACTTTATGTTTTCCTTAGATTAACAGAGCTACCAAAATATCTCAAGGCTTTTTTTTTTATTTTTAACCTGAGAGCTACTTGTGCCGATTTTATAGAAGTCAGTATATACTTGTGAAGCATTCGCCATTTGGTTTCTTATAAATAAACAACAAAAAAAATCAAACTGAAGTTTTCTACATGCTTGTTTTAGACTTTATGCACCAAAACTGATTTGTCTGTAATGTCTTTGTTTACTGTGCTTTAAGAAATAACTCATTTTATCAGATGGTCCTGTTCGGGCGCCAGAAAATGTTGCGACGGAAAGCTCTAGACACCTCAATATGAGAATCCAGGAACTTCGTTTATTGTAGATTGACAGTAGCTTAATATACACTCTATAATAGGTTCATGAATATTACAGAAATCAGGCTCATTATTGGTGCTCAGTTAGGTGGTGATATCATCTTAACTGCTTCCCACTGTTTACACAGGTGGCTCGTTAAGTGCCTTTGTTTTGGTAATGCCTAGCTCCTGTTTTTCAGCTCAATTTAGGATACCCAAGGACGCTGCTGCTTTCTCACGGCCCTGCTATCTCAGACTTTCTCATGGGCCTAGTGAAAACTGCATCTTATACTTTAGCAGTAGTCTTGTACTTTAGCAGCTCATCCATAGCCCTAGCCATGTTCATATGTCCTCGCATTTCTAACCAATCCACTACAGATGGTCAAGATTATTGTATTTGATTTAATTTTCACTAACATTTTCCAGAATTGTTGCAGGGTTTTGGTATTTTGTTTTTTAAATCACTACAATACAACTAGCATAATGTCAAGCACGGTAAACATTTTAGATACAATTTATAGAGTATCTATAACCATATAAATAATTTTCAATGACGAAAATGTAATTCCAATTTTAAAGAGAAAGGCCGACAGTGTTAGAACTGAATACATCTTGTATGGAAATTTGTTGAAATACATTTGAAGAGTATATAAATTATATCAGTCTATTGGACAGTATAATCAGAATTGCAAATCAGATATCGCTACATGTTATTTACTAAATATTCGTTTTTTGTATGTGCCCGATCCTACAAAGATCTCTTTGTTTTTCCAGGCACTTTTCTGCACATATCAACATACAAGTTTAGCAAAGTGGGCAGAGAAATTCCTTGAAGAAGCTTTTTATTGGTCTTACTGGCAGCATAAAACTGGATAATCTTAATCTCCTTCAGTAATTTGTCATACTTACAGAAGGAAACTCCTATTAATATGTGATGGGCAGTGTCCAGTCCCTCTATTCGTGCCCAGTTGGGGTTCACTCAGGTCATTTAGCACATCTTTGTCAGAGGATAAAACTTTCTTCTGCTAGAATGGTTTTTACATAAACGTTTGATTTCAGTTTGTCTGTTTTCTTGTTCACTTGCATGATGGGATACAGTAATTATAGTGGCTAACTGTTGTTTCTGTCTTTCTTCCCAGATTACTGTCAGTATTCAGGCTGTCCAAGATGCAATAATACAAAAGGATCAAAGGCTTTCCAAAGCAATGGTTCGCTCTGGCTCATTGCATGTCACCATGTTATTGATGCATTTATCCAATGAAGAAGAAATTAGCACGTAGGTATTTAGTGTTAAATTAAGTATACACTAGTATTTTTTCTGGATGTGTTCATAAAAAGAAGGGTTAACTGACACTTATTTTTTTTCAAAATGCAACACGAAATTACAGGGTTACGGAACATTTAATTCATGTTGGTTTTAAAATGCTAATATTATTATTAGCCATTTTCATAACTTATGGTGTGTCATGAGCTCTGAACAAAGTATGCATTTTTCCCTTGTGTTTTTCTTAGTGTGTGCTGAACTTGGTATACACAAATCCCATGTTTGCTAAAGTAATTATTTTAATTGATATAGGGGACACTGAACTCACTAACATGGGAATTAAAAATCTATTTAAGTGCAGATTGCACATAAGAAAGTGAAAATCCAAAATAGAAGGAGGAGCCATTTAGTAGTCAAAGGCATACTTCTGATAAGTATGAGTATTCTGACTAAAAACATTTGACACACCTAAAGTAATGAGAGATCAAAATCAGTTATCTTGCTTGTTTTTCATGCTTGTTTCCTTGAATGCTATATCCTTGAGGCCTCTACTCTCCTGCGAAGATGCAAATCTGTCAGCATCTTTATCCCCAACCAGTCTGATCTAAAGGGAGAGAAACAGCCAGGAACAGAGAAAAGAAAGCAAGCAAAGGATACTACATCTGATGGATTCCCTCCCCTCTTCACATGCCTTTTGTTTCCAGGAGGAAGCACACAAGCTTCCTCCTGCCTAGTTCATGAGCAAACTGTGATAGCACCTGAAAATTAGTGAGAACAACCACCAACTGTTTATGCGAGATTTTATTTTGAAAGGGTTTGAAGTATGAACTTTTTAAAAAGGGAATGTGAAAACATATCTCAAAGGCAAGTGTGCCTCCTCACAAGTACTTTTTAGAGTCCAAAACTGTATACCAAAACAAATATTTTCAAACTCTGGATCTTCTGCTACTCTTTGAGCTCCTTCTCAGCTTTCACTGTCTGACTGCCACTGAAGCACTGACTTACAGAGTTCTTCTCTGCCTCTCCCAGCAGAACTCTACAGTCCAGGCACTAAGGACTGTCCTCTAGTCAGCAGCAGCAGCTTCCTCAGAGATTCACCCCTTCCCTGGCCAGATGGCTCCTATAGGTTTCTAGCTCAGCTATCCTCAGGTATTCTAGATTGCATGTTCTTTTATATGGGATTTCTTTTTATTATCATAACTGAGGGTTTTTGTCTAATCTTTTGGGAGAGCTCAGAGTGTAAAGCTGACTTTTCCTTTCTTTGCTCCACCAATTTTTGATAACAGGTTAGTGGAAAAAACCAAGATCCAGCCTGCAAAAGATCTTGTGTGTAACGTAGGGGGGAAGTAGTCTCTCAAACAAAGCGTAGCTAGTCAACCCAGCATCTCAGAGTTCACAGATCCTTAGGTTTGGATCCATTAAGTTACTTAGATATCTACTGTTTTTCTACTGTGTTTGCACAATAGTGCCTCTGTCTATACAGAAATGAAATGTGTTGAATGCTATTTGAAGTCAAAATGCGTGATAAGAATGTGCTAAACATAACATTCAATTCGGCACAAAGCCCTTTGTATGGTATTTTAGTACATACAGCTTTCATCCTGAAAATGGAATATCTGTATTCTAGACCGCTCTTTCTAAGGGAATCCAGACCTGCAATTCCCATGTAAGCTTTCTAACCATTGACTGTGGTCTAGCCTTCATGAATACACTTTACATCTCTTTTTGTAGGACTGTATGAAACCAAGAATGTGAGATTTTGAAGCTAGGAAGCAAGCAAGCAAGCAAGAGTCATGACAGGATTCCCTTCAAGCAAAGGAGTTGTAATCTGTGCTAACTGTATGCATAGTCAGGTGCTAGAAATCAGGATGCCTGCCTTCGCAGTAAATATGAGATTAGCATGCCAAGTTTTTCTTGCTTGATTTCTGTCAAACATTTTGTGAATCTCACCTTTTCTTTACAAATAAGAGCGCTGAAAGAATTCAGTTTGGCTTTTTTTGCCAGATTTCTTTTTCTACCAAGTAATCAAAATTAAGAACTCAGAAATTTCTAAAAAGAAACTACATGAATTTTAAGTGCTATAATATTTAAATTACAACAATATAGAAAGAAAACAAGCACTGCTCCTATAATTCTAGTTTGTATTCACTGGTAATATGCTGTTTAATTACTTTTTTTATTTCCTTTTTTCACTTGAATCAAAATGCCTGTAACTTTTTGATATCTCTGTGAGTTAGTTGCACTGAGTGTAACTACTAGTTGGCTTAGTAAATACTACTACTTGGTATGGAATAACAAGAAAATAACACTGTTGTGTTTTTTTTCTATTGACTTCAGTGGAACTGTTTCTCCTTGTGCATTATTCTTACAAAGCAATTGTTAGACAATATCAAGTGATTAATATAATACAAACCCCAAGATAGTTAGAGTGAGATGACAACTATTTTTCCAAATATTTTAGCATTTGCAAGGTTATATATAAAAGAAAAAATAGAACTAAATCTTCAGTGCCACAGTGCTATACAGAAAACATAGTGCTCTGTTTGAATTGATCTTTCACAGAGCTCATCAGGTAGACTTGAGCTGGTGAGTGAGTTCAGCAGCCAACCCTACAGTATGGAAATATACGTCTTTGTTCAGCTGAAGAACAGAGCTTTCCATGACTCTTTGTGTACCAGTTCTTATATGTACAAAATCTAGAGATGGATTTTAGATATGTGCATGATTCACAGCTTGAAAGCACATTGCAAGCTTTGACTCTGAAATATCTGTTCTTCAGTTTCATGTTGTTAAATAAATCTCTACATGATTATGTGCAGTAATCTGACAGGCTTAACCAGTATTAGATGGTGTTTTTGAAAGATCTTGAAATATAGCATATAGAGAAGACACAGGAACAGGCTTGTCCAACAGTGGTAAAAGGGTAGGTAAGTGACAGAGACTATGCTCAGGGTAAAATATCATTGCCAAGGAACAAATAATGGCATTGTTGTTTAAAGTGGTTATACAGGAGCTAAAGCGCTTCTAGATTGTAGATTAAAGCCCTGTAAAAAGACCACAGGAGGACTCTTATCAATCAAGGATATTTTGTCAGGTAAGCAACCTCAATGTCTTTCTTAACCTGGCCTAGGTTTCAATTAATGCTTAGTTCTCATCAAGAGTCCATCTTGTTAAACACAATGAAAACGTGTAAAGCTGCTTGTAACTGTACAGGCTTAAATAATATAATGTAACTTACTGTAGAAATCATGATTATGGCTTTCGTCCAGCTAGGACAGAAAAAGTAAAGTTACCTCTTTTGAGCGTTTTAAACCTATTACTGCCATCTAGCGTTTATAAAGTCTGCATTGGTTTAGGGAAAAGATGGAATTCAGTTTTGTTGAGTAGAGTTAAAAACTCTGAGCATGTGAGAGATCTCTTAGACAATACTAAGAATGTTTATGTGTTTTTTCTTTAGCATTTGACTCGCTTCAAGTTCAGGTCAAAACAATAATTTCATGTAATTATGTAATTGTACATACACTTGATGTGGCTAATTAAAATGATTATTAAAAGGTTACCAGGCTTCTACCTGTTACTTTAGTTATTGTGGGCATGCCTCAATTCTTACAGAAAATAAGCATAAATTTAGATAGTACAGTTCTCAATTAGCTTAATTGTAGTTTCCATATAATTTTGTCATTGTATATGTAGTGTCACTGGCCACAGGTTTGATCCCCATATGGGCCGTTCACTTAAGGGCTGGACTTGATGATCCTTGTGAGTCCCTTAGAAAATAAATTGATACTGAAAAAAACTTTATTACATTTTTTGATATGATGATTAATAGCAATGTTAATAGTATAAATATATTTGACATAGATATTTTTCTTTCCTCTTGACAGAGCAGTTGATGCTCTTTCAGAGAGCAAAGTTTTTCTAGAAGATCTCCTGAGAGGAAAAAGAGTGGATTTGTCTTTTCAAGGAATTGATCACTTCAAAAATCAAGTTGGATTTGTGAAGTTGGTAGAAAATACAACTATACTTATGGAAATAGCAGGTACAATTTGTCAGTTTAATTTAAGTGCTTTGATGACTTTTAGATAACTGAGAATGAAGCACAAAGATAAGTTGGTGCTAATTTAGCCAATAATAATTTTACAATGGTAAAGACTATGTAACGAATTTCCTAGCATACTTGGCTTAGTTCAAAAGAATATTAATGAATTACAGACAGTACTGTCCTCTGATATCTTTATATTTCAATATTTAAAAACCAGGGTACAGATTTGTAGATGGGATGTAAAGACTCTATGCTACCTTGTTTTGGTCCAATTTTTTTATCTGCTTATGAGTCTATACTTAAACAATGCTGTTTACAGATATTTAATAAAAATTCTCAGAGAACAGTACTGTCTGTAATTCATTGTTGTCCTTTAAAACTATCCCAGCAATTCCAGCTATTCCCTGGAAAGACTCTTTAAAAGAGTTTTTCAGTATTGATGAATTATCTTTTGTGCTCTGAGGAATGTAAGGTCACACCATTTTTTAATAGTGCAATAACCCATATAGGACATTTTGCAGAGTAGCAAAGACTGCTGCTGTAGCACTACCTCTTTGCAGTCCAATACAGAGGAAAAATGAAAAAAAGTATTTATTAATAAAGTGTTTTCTGTAGCAATTCATTAGTTTCATTTCTGCAGTGCCTTTTGAAAACATTTAGTATTTTTTAACTGTTTTATAAACAGTTAGATAATTAATAAGCTGTATTCCCTTTCAGTACTTTTTGTGAGAGTAGGTGAATGGTTTCTGTTAGTGACAGTAACCTTTGATTTTGAGAAGTTAATAGTTAAGAACTCCAAAATTAATTAAGTTGGTAAACATGGAGAGACAAATATTTTTTAACTGTAGAAAATAAAGGAATTTGTTATGAGTGATTCTCTACACAGATTAGTGAACCAGGTTTTGGTCAGAATTAGACATGTAGAGATGAGATCGGAGGTCGACCTTGTTTTTCAGTTTGACAAGCCATCCTAGTAGACAAATTCATAGTACAGTTGAATTTAGCAAACAAGCAAACCTATGTTTTCTTTGTGAAGCATACCTACTGATACTCATTCATGAGCTTCTTTGTATAAGCTTTCTTTGCTTATATTAGAACTACAGCTGTATTTTATTACCTTCTCCTAATACTGCTGTTTGTTAAAAATGTTTCTTATTTCAGTGCTTACATTTTCCAACATCATGGATAGTTTCTCGGCCTTAGGGCTGTCGTTCTGTGTGTACACTTATACAGCGATGTTTGTTTTTTCTGAATTCAGTTTTGAAAAAGGGTAGAGAGATGAACTTTACCAGAAGAAAATGGGAAAATAAATGAAAATGTTTAATGTGTATGTCTTCACTTTTAACGTTTCTTAAAGACTGTCATAAATGTAACTTTTGAATTGCTACTGATTTCAGAGTATCTTTTTGTGCCTTCTTGAAATGCTAATATTCCTTCTCTGAAGGTAACCTGTAATTCATGAAAGTAAATTCAATTTTTGTATTGATGCTTGTGCCAGAAAAAAAGTAATTTAGCTCTGTAATTGTGTAACAACATTATAGAGGTATATTTCAATTACGTATGAAATCAGTGGAAAGGCCAGGTATGACTAAGAAAAAAACTAATACATTAAGTAGCTTCTATGTATGTGTTTATCGTATTAAATTGCAAAGAATTTTATGTAAAAATAATGATCTAAATAGGTAATTTATTATTACACAGATGTCCTTCAGGGCAGTGCAGTTTGGAATATGAAATAATACTAAACAAAAGAATCCATGTGAACTCCTTAGAACCGATGAGGTAAACAAGAGAGTCTTTAGAATTCTCCCACTCCTCCAAGCATATCACATGTATAATTCCTTCAGTGTAAGAGTACAGGTAGTGAGCTAATTGCAAGACAGTTTAATTTGCATGCAATGTTTACAAAACATTAGCAGACAATTCTCTAAGGGCCAAACCTACTGCAGCTGCTGCATTCTGGTGAAAAGACCACATACTTTCTGGGCTGTACTTGACACATTAAATATACCTTCTGATATAAAGAATCATATTAGCAGAAATTTGCTGTTGAGTTTTTCTTTAATACATTTAATATATTAATTCAAAACAGGCTGTATGTCAAGTTATTTCTGTTCTGTGGATAGTAAACTGAATATACAATTTTAGAGAGACAGCTACAAGAGAGAATATTGGAAACTCTTTTCTGCTGGGCTGCTGTTGTGAGGATCTGTGTGAAGACTGCTATCAGCTCTTAGTATATACTGCTGTGAGGCCATATATGTTTGACAGATTTACCTGTCACAAGTTTATTCTGGTTCCTAGTCCAGCTTACCTGTGTTATAACTTGTGTCCCTTGAAAACTGCTATTTTAAAGCTGATACTGGCAGAAAGACATGAAAAATACCAGTATTTCCTGCAGGATCCTAATCATTCTGTTGTGGTCCATAGAACAGTAAAAAGAGATCACTTATGCAGCTGGTTTGATTTTTTACAAAACCTCAGTTTAGTTTATTAAAGAACTACTGTTTTGCTACTTAAAGATTATGTGTGGTTTCTGCTATGCTATAAAGTGAATTTTGACTTCATGTGTTATTTTGTGTTGTACATGAATGTTGAAGGAGAAATACTGATAACACAAGCAATAGAAAATACATTAAGTTAAATTAGTTGCTTGTAGGAGCCCATTTAGTTCCATAAGTTATATGGGAAATTGTTCAATAGTAATAACATCTGAATGTGGTAAGAGCATGCCTGCTAATACCAGTGTAAATCTAAGTTTGCCAGAGACAAAAGTCCAGGAAAAGGAGAGCTAGTGTGAGTTAAAATACATTAGCATAATTTAATTATCTACCAGGAATAGTGCTGAAGTGTACTGACAGAAATTTGAGGAGTATTTTAGTCACTCTTTGTCCAAGTCTCTTTAGAAATGCTGTGCTATCACTGACATATGCTCTTACAGGACTTTTTAAAAAACTCTTTATTTCCTTAATTTAATGCTTTGCTACACTACAGAATATTTGAAGGACTGTTGTGGTTTAATTCCAGCTGTCACCTAAGCCCCACACAGCCACTTGCTCATGCTTCCCTGGTGGGATGGGGGAGAGAATCTGAATAGTAAAAGTGAGAAAATTTGTGGGTTGAGATAAAGACTGTTTAGTAGGTAAAGCAAAAGCTACACACTCAAGCAATAAATCAAGGAATTCATTCACCACTTCCCAGGTACAGGCAGGTGTTCAGCCATCTCCAGGAAAGCAGGGCTCCATCATGCATTATGGGGACTCAGGAAGACAAGTGCCGTTACTCTGAACATCTCCCCCTTCCTTCTTCTTCCCCCAGCTCTAAATATGCTGAGTATGACATCATATGGTATGGAATATTCTGTTGTTCAGCTGGGGTCAGCTGCCCTGGCTGTGTCCCCTCCCAGCTCCTTGTGCTGGGGTGGGGTGAGAAGCAGAAAAGGCCTTGTCTCTGTGCAAGTGCTGCTCAGCAGTAACTGGAATATCCCTGTGCTATCAACCCTCTGTTCAGCACAAATACAAAACACAGTCCCATACTAGCTACTGTGAAGAAGATTAACTTTACCCAAGCCAAAACCACCACAAGTACTAAGTGAATTTGGAAAAAGTAATGAATTGTTTGGCTTCAATATTAATTTTGATAATTATATTGTAAATGCCATTTGAAGGTGATAGAAGTGAATAAGTGTATCCTGTTTTTTACCTGCAGGATTTGCAGATTTTGATTTTATGGATTAATGATACATGTTATTGTCTGACCATGAGAGGGAGCTTCTATTTCATGAGCAGAAAAGTTACTCTTCTGTTTCTACATAAAAATATTTCTTTGCTTTTGGTCCTTTGTTTTTATGAAATGTTGATTTGTTGGCTTGAATATTTTAATAAGAGTTAGGACCATACTAAACTGGCACGCAGTACACCTTAGTCATTTCCTTTAACTTCAGTTTTATATGAATGACATTTAGTTTAATCTCACTAAATTGATTTCCCAACAGTCCACAACAGAGAGAGAAATGGAAAGCGGGTCATACTGCCCATCTTCTTCTCTAGGTACATTACAGCTTTACTTGGGCGTAAGCTTACACTGCCACCATACCAAAGCAATCCAACCCCTTCTGTTGTGCTGAGGAACTGTGCAGCCACATGGTCAATTCAACTGTGGTTAAATTAACATTTTTACCTTTGCCAGCTAATTTTTAACTTGTTCACTTTCTCAGTGCAGTTTACTGTGTAGCTACATGATTGTCAGCACAAAAGATAGGAGCAGTGGCAGGCATGGGGCTGGAGAGGAACGGTGTATTTTGACAAGGATAGTACTTCATGAGCTTCTTTAAAGATTACAAAACCACACGTTTAGCATCTATTTTAGGGTGAATTACATTGCCTTGACTATAGACAGCCCAGGGAAATAGTTTAATTCAGTTAATTTAGTTTACTTTAGTTATAGATGGCTGAAGCTAAGATAAATGAATTTTGCATTTTGTCAGTTATTCTTAAGTCATTTAACATGATGAAAAAATTGGGAACTCAAAGCTATTGTAATTTTCCATTAAAACAATTGATTTGCACAAAGTGAACAAAAAGCTACTAGTCCAAATTGCTAACAGTTACATTGAAAATGTACTGCTGTGACAGGTTTTCTTCTCGTCCATGTGCCATTGGTTATAGTTCTTACTAATGTGTTTAGCAGAACTCTACTGGGCTGTGTAGAAACTTGATTCATCCACAGCAAGAAGAGAAGCATGCTCCAAAGTTGGAAGTGGCAATGTTCTGCAGTCTCAAGAATATTATTATGTCATTAAATACATACATGCTGTATTCTGTGTTTAAGATAACCAGCAGAAAAAAATCCTAAGGATTCTTTTGTTGATTTCATTACAAGAATCAAGACACCTTCCTGCTGATAGCACTTACTTACATAAAGGACTGGTTTCAACAGACCTAAGCATCATTCATGCCTTTTGCTTCCTGCATGCAACCTTTTCTAATTCAGCTTTGCGTTGCATGACAGTTTCCTTTGTTTTAGGCCCCATGACTAGACAAATACCAACAACAGGAGCAAACATTTTAGTGAAAATGAACACTCACTATTCCTTAGTATAAAACCAGTTAGTTTTATGAGTTTGTACTTCCAATGGGTAAATTAGTAAATACAGTTTGCTCTGGAGCCTGACATTTGATCAGTTGCATGAGAATACTAAGTGCTGTGCTCTTGCCAAATCTCTTAGCTCACCTTTTTTGCGTGTCATGTGCCAAGCAGAAGAGGATAAAGCAGATATGGAAGAGCAGTAGGCTGGGACAGGGGCCTGGCTTTGGCACGCTGGATTGCAGTGACTCTCCCACCCTTTGGCTCTACTGCTCTTCACCCATAATTTTAAGATTTTTATTAAGACTGTGGGAGGAGTCAAAAAGATTTTTTTCAGTTTGCTAAGAAAAATGTGATTTGACTGTATATTGGTATTTTCAGCAGGATACCAGGAGGGCAGACACAAGAATAAGGGTTTATTAGAAGGGAAGTCAGGGTAGCAGGAATAAGTAGAGGATCTGTTTGTAAGACAAGGAGAAATTAAATCTTGGGGGAGGATTTTTGCATTTACTGATCCAATGAATGAGCACATCTTTCTTCTATATACCTGTGTGGCGATGGAGAGAAACAGAACAAAGGGCACATACTCCTGGTGTGTGTTTGAAGTAACAGTGTAGCTCACTGATATATGATAGTGCTATGGTACAGTGACAGCTCACTGTAGAAAAGCCTAACTAATATATAACCAAGTAGTAGTGGAAAAACTGTTGGGAAATTGGCTTGACTCTGGTTTACCTTTTGGCACATCTCTTAAAAAAAACCTAAGAATTTAATAATTTTAATATGCTTTAAACTGGTAGTTATCACTGTAAGTTATCTATGCTCAGCTTTTCTTCAGTTCCAAGTGTAAAGTTGAAAAAATTTTCAATGAAGAGACAGAATACTCTTTCTAAATTTTAAGGCTTTTAATTGAAGGAACAGGGTTTAGAAAGCAGAAATTAATAGTCTGGAAGAAAACATACATATATAGCAATTTTCGATATCTGATGAAATCTTGGAATAGAAGATGGCTATTTCTATTATGGAATATGGCTCAATATGCAATTTTTCATTGAATCATTCTGTATTGATCTAGCTGTTGAATTTTTGAGCCTTTCCAGTATATAGTGGTTCTGAGTAAGCTTCATATGTCAAATTTCCATTCTAATTATGGGGAAAGAGTTGTCTAATGGATTCAGCTGCATCCAGTATAAGAGAGGCAGATTACATTCAGTAATTCTGGCATTTTAAAAATAAGGTACAAAATGGTATTGTAGAGTACTTCAAAGTACATGAAAGATAGTCTGAAAGCTGTCCAAAAATTTGTTCCAGGAAGTCACTGAGCTTGTAAAAATAGCTTTAACGTTTCTAGGGTATACTTTGAAGCTGCAAACATTGGTCAGCCTGAGGCTACTAAAGGAAAACAGATCTTGTTTGATTTTTCAGTCTAGGTAGTAATGATAATGTCTGGAGAAAAGATGGGAGGTCCTCATTTGTTAAGACCCATGGACATGGTCTGTCTATGTTTCTTGTCAATGGCCTCTAATTTGTTTCAGTTCAGGCAATACCCATCATAAACTTTAACTTTTGTGTATTTGCTGGTCTACAAATCCACTTCTATGCTGTCCCACAAACCTGGAACTTTGTCTTGCCCACAAGCATCCATGTGTCCTTCCCAGTTTTTTTTTAATCCCTTCTTGTAGCCACTTCTTCAAAGAGCTGTGTGGATATTAATGACATTACATTATCTTTTAACCTTCCTGTGCTCTCAGGAAAACACTTCTCTTTGTTTCTTTTTTCCCCTGCATCTATTCAGATTTCTGTCTATTTTCATTATCTTTGAAGAAGAAAACATTTTGCTAATTATGTTTGTAAGTCACCTTAACCAGTAAAATGTCATGTTTTCCATACATGTCTAATTCTGAAAAACTGGGGCTATCTGTACTACCAGCAAGTGTGCCCAATGTCTTGAGCCTGTGATGTTTAATATGTCTGTGCCCTGGCAAAGCTGTGGGAGAAGTCTGATGACCAAGAGAATGTGTATGGACACACACACACACACGTAAATCTGTTACACTTAAAACTGCAGTCTCTCTCTGAAGTTGTTTTCTCTCCTCTGACCCGGCTTCTCATTATGTTTTTTTCTTGATAAGAATTGCCAGGTACGAAAGAAAGAGGAATTTGGAAAGATAAATAGAGCAGATATCAAACAAAGCTATTTAGCACAAAAGGAAGATGATCAGGCCACAGGGTTGCTCTGTTCAGCAGTGTAAAGTGTAGATGCCCAGCTGTCCCACCCAATGTCCCACACACTCACAGTGCCGTATGGTCGATCTGCCCTGTTGAGAACCCCGGGCTTACAGTCCTGTGATCAGATGCACATTGGCAAACCTCTGTTCTGATACTAAGCTCTTACTGGAGTTAGGACACCCAGAGAGGTGCAAATCTTCACCAGTACAGATCCTGACTGCAGAGTGGGAGATAAGACTGCATGGCATAAGATGTGATGGCGGAAAAAACCTGGAGCTTTTAGAGGGAAAAAAAGACTGTCCACAAGACTGAGTCAGAATATCACAGGGCAGTGTAAACCTGATTTTGATAAGACTTGCCCTTTGCTGGAACATCAAAGTCAATAGGTCCCCAAATGATGCAGTTCAGAGAACCAAACACAGGAACCAGAAAATGGCTTTATTACAGATAATTTCAGTTTTAAATAACTGTAACATTTTATTAACTTTCTAACATCAGAAAATAAGCAGGCTGCTGGATGCATGGAAATACACACACACCATAACTAAATCAACTTATTTGAACTTCCATATCTCATTTTGAAAAAAGCAGCAAATGGGTATTTGTATTCTTCTGCTTTGATATGTTAATCATTATTCAGCAGCATTTGTGTGCACAGCTGCACAGTAGCTTAGTGGGGATTCAGTATAAATTTAGAAATGTTTCCTGCAGACAAAATTCAAAATAAGAGGAGTGGGTAGGCTGTACTTGTCTATAGATACACAGCTATAGCTATAGGTATATAGTTAGTCTATAGCTACAGATATGTAGCTGTATAGATTTAGATACCCAGATGTATTTATCTATATAGCAGTTATGCTTGTATATACATACATGGGATGAGAGAGAGAGAGAGAATATGGACACAAACTGGAACGGAGGAGGGTTGCTCTGACTTACAAAACATTTTTTCTCTGTGAAGGTGACCAACCACTGGCAAAGGCTGCCCATGGAGGTTGTGAAGTTTCCATCCTTGGAGATATAAAAACCCATCCAGACATAGTCCTGGACAGCCTGTTCTAGGTGGCTCTGCTTTAGCTGGGAGGTTGGTCCAGATGACCTCAGGAAGTCCCTTCCCACCTCAACCATTGTGTTATTTTCAGCATTCACCATAGTAATAGGATCCCTATTGCCATTGTGTAAAAGTTACAAAGGTTTTAATCAGGTGGTCCTTTCAGCATCCTGTGAGTTAGAATAAGAAGTTGGACTAATTCTTTTTTGTAAAATGTATCAGCATCTTATAGGTGGGAAGTGAAGGCTGAAAGAAAGCTTTCAAGTGGGCCAGTTCATTGATTTCCCTGGTTTCTTTAGAAATTCCAATTTTTGCATAGACTATGGAGCCTGAGGTTATAAATCATAGGCAACAGAGAAAGAGAAGTGAATTTTGATCTCCAGGTCCCAAGTGAATACTCTGAGCTGCTTCTAGAACTTTTATGTTGCAAAGTAATGCATAAACTTGTAAAATAACCTCTTAAATGTAATTTCAAAGCAGCTCACTTAAATAAGCAAAAAATTGTAGGAATAAGGACTCTGGAATGAACATGTTACAGGAGAGTGAACTGGCAGACTTATGCTAGATAGCTTTATATGCCTATATTCTTCTTCCTTGGACCTTCCCTATTTTTTTTTTAAGCCAGCTGTGCTGTTCACTTCCCAGTGTAATGCTGTTTCTGTCAGGTGGGAGAATAAAGCACTGTTGAACTATCAAGCCCAAAAATAATACACTTAAATGAAAATACACAGTTATGGTAAGCTTTGATTAAATTTATGTGATAGGATTATTTTTCCCATTTTAATTTCAGTTTGGTAGTATGAGTCAGCTAGACCTACAGCAAGTGAAAAACTGAAAGTTGTATTTGCAAAGAAAAAAAAAAATTTTCAGTTTTTCTGATTTCAGTAATAGAAATATTCTACTTAACGGTATTATTTTTGTCACAGGTTTAATCAATTTTATCTAAACCTGTTTTCAAAATTGTTACAGAAATTTTTCACATGCAGTATTTTAGCTGAAGGCAACATGGAACATAATTCAAGAGTTATACTGAAATTTATTTCCAAGAAATTAAACAATATATTGGGCAGATAAATTGGGAAATAAATAGTAAAGTAGGCCAGTGTTGTAGAGCTGCTTTGGCTTGGACTGTAGACAGATCAAAGTGTACATTAAAAATAGGAAATTAGTTTAGAAGGCAACAGTGAAGCTTAAAAACCCAAATAAAAAATCATCAGCATGCCTGATATGTTTTCCAATTCTGGCATGTAAATCCAGGGCCACACTTAGAGCTTTCACTTTCAAATTTCCTTTGGTCTGAGTGGGAGATTACCCAAATACAGAATAATGTTTTTGGAGAAAGACAATTCTGTCACATACTTAGAGTTTTGTAAAGTTTCCAAAACTTTACTGAGAGCGATTCTTGAACAAGGCTAATGTTGAATTTTTATTTTGATAGCAAAAACAGACAGCTCTTTTGGACCAAAAAACTGGACAGCTTTCTAATTGCTTTTATTTTAGTAAAGCCAAATTTGTGACCTGCATTAACTGCAAATGTAAGACCATTTTCACATGAAATAATATATACCTTTGAAGTTAATTAGAAATCTTCCTGCCTTTAGTACTCATCATCTTGTTTCTTCCATGTGAAGCAACTGTGACTCAAATTACAGTTGAAAGCACATTTTTAAGCATTCTATTAGGTAATATCTTTGTACCTCTACACTCTTCTCCCCCCCTCAGAGACCATGAAGAAGATATTTCAAGAAAAGGGGATCTTGGCAGGAGAAGAAAGAGCTTTTAAACCACATCTGACCTTCATGAAGTTGTCAAAATCAATGGAGCTACGTAAGCAGGTGAGCTCACATTTCATGTAGATCAGCAGCAATCTAGAAAGTTTAATTTGGAGATGCACAAAGGTGCTGCTTAGGCTGTAGCATCATACCCTCTACTTTGTAACCAGCTGAAGAGGTAAGACTTTAAAACTATTTATTTTATTTAATAAAAATAATGTAGTGCATCTACTATATAAACATTAGTCCTGTACTGTAAGTTACCACTCTTGATATTCTCAGTACATTAATATCACAGTCTGTTTTCTGTTGTGAAATTAGGCAAGACCAAAGGCTAAAAGTACTTGTTAAAAATTACAGAACTCTAATTAGGATGTAGTTTGTATACGCATGCTGTTTGTTTGCAAAGTTTTGTTTCTGTATAGGAGAAAACAAGCAAACAGTGAAATTTCTATTTGGATTATGCATAATAGGCAGACTGTCAGTTCCCTCTACTGAATATGCTTTGGTGAATTTCAGAGTAGCGAGGAAACCATCTTCTATATTCTCTCTTGCAGGCACTTATTTCTTGCCTATTTATTAGGTTTTTTTGGACAAATTACAGAAATACATGAAAGTAGGTTATAACTGTCATAAAATATATATAGAAGCAATACTAGTGGACCTATTTTTATTGCATACTAATTTAACTGTAATACTGTATTGTATTATCTAACATAAGGTATGTCTCCATAAATTTTTTTTGTTGACCTTGTATAGAATGTTTTATGTGATCCTTTAACATTGTCTAGGAAAATAATTTTCAGAAAAAATATTTTAAATTGGAATTAAATTACATAATATTAATATTTTAAGTTGATTTTTTCCTTAATACTGGGGATTAAAGAAAAATACTTTAAAATTTAATTAGAAATATCTAAAAATGCTGAAGGTGCACATTTTAATTAAGTAGTATTCTGAAATCAGTAGGCAGAAGGCAGTGAGATTTCAGATACATAAGAAATTTCAAGGGCACACATACTTGCTCTAAAACAGAAATAAGGACTTATCCACAGGATGCAGGTGGATATTATAGATATGGATGCAGGCATATTATAGATACTAAATTTGTGAGCTCACATTAGCTTTTGCTTGTATTAACAGTTTTTTAAAAACACTCATTTTAAAAATCCACAGCTCTTCTAGAATATCAGCTGTTCAGTAATTTAACTGTTTGGTTTAAACATCTAAAACAATCAGGGTGAGATTTTTGCCATTCTGTTTTCTGGTTGTTTTTTGGCTGGTTCTTTGTTTCATTTGTATTTATCTACCTTCCATGAAATCTTAGCCAGGATGCATACTTTCTGTGTTATGATATTCACTGCTGCTGACAGAACCAGGTCAATGTCATTCCAAATCATCTTCCTTTGCCCTCTATAATGCTGGATAATGCATATGGTATTCTAAAGATATACTGTATAGAAAGATACTGTGTATTAAAAATCTGTAAATTTTTCTCTGTCAATTCAGTGTCAGGCATAAGCATTAATCTTTACTATAATTTTTTGTTTCATTGTGTACATGCGTTTAGTTAGATAGTTTCGTGCCTTTACTGAAAGCAGTAAATACAAATACAAAACATAAAAGGAATGACTATTTCACAGTACGTTTTAATACAGTGTCTAGTTGCATTTTGAGATCACACAAGAATATGAAAAGCAAGGAAGGGGGAATGAATGAAAATTACATGTGAAAGCATATGAAAGACCAAACAGTAGTAAAGTGGTTCAGTACAGTTCTCAGCTATAGCTTTATAACTATATTAATTTTTAAATGTAAGTTTCCTTATTTGAAGCAATATTCTTTTAAGTCACTCTCCTCACAATGACATCTAAATTCCACCAAATTTATCTTTTGGGGGGAAAAAATATCTTTTTTTTAAACCGTAATATAGCTTTGGGCAGTTTGAAATGCATTTATTCTGAAAAGATTTTAACTTCCCCAGAGCTGAAAACATATTTACAAAACAAGGAGTTTGAGAATTCAGAACTAGGAAAGATCTCAAGAAATAAGCTTTTCACTTTCAAGGCACAGCATTAAGCTAAAAATGGTAAATGCAAAAAACTTGGAAACAGGTATTAATAAAGGATAAAAGCGTGAAATAAAGTTCATTAGAAAAGAGCTATATGGTTTACTGTACCCCCTCAGCTTCTTAGATTAAAGTACTTATCTTCCTGCTGAGAAGTGGGAGCAACCCATTCTTCATGCTTAGTTGGACATTCCTGAGATCAGGTGCGCCACTGAAAACTTCCCAAAATCCTTGTGCTTCTAGCTGTCCTTGTGGAAGGAGATAAAGAGATATAATTTACTTGCACATGTTTAGCTATTTCCAGAATTATTTGAATGATAAGAATCTTGGGTTAGTATCATTATATTCTATGCAAAGAACCTAATGAAACACAGTGAAAGAAGTACCTGGAGTTTTGCACTTGAACGTAACATTTCTATTTCTGCTTCCCTCACTTGCCTGTTAAGTTGCTGCAGGTCACTCACAACCCCTCTGTTTTTCATTTGTTCAGACTCCTGTTTATTTCAGGGTGTGCTGTGAGGCACACTTCATAAGTGCTGTATGATGTTGGGAGGTCCTTTGATATCTAGTGCTGCCAGAACTACAAATACTGTTAAATGAATTTCATAAGTAGAAGATGACTGACAGCTAAATTAGTCTGATGGCATCTGCTTAATTAGTACAGAGTATATACTTAGCCTAGACAGTGGCTGACAACAAAAAATGCCAAAAATATAATTTATGAATCTTTAGTATATTATCTTATTTTCTACGGTATATTTTTAGAATGCTGTATGTACAGATAGTAAAACAGAATATATTAGTGAGAAAACACTTGTGAGCATTCTACAAGGCCTGATTCACTGTTACCATTCAACTTCAGTGGTAACATCATCGAGATGCTAGATATTGTTTTGCAGACAGTATTATTATGATTGCACTGGAAACAGCATTAAATGCATGATTCAGTAATTTATTATTGTATTTTTTAAGGTAAATTATGTTAAACTTTTTGTCACTCTCCAGTTTCATACAGAGATAACATAAGGTGCTTATTTTGTAGTAATAATAATAGTTTCCTTCATTACCGAGGAGGAAATTACACACTGAAACAAACTCAAAGCAGTGTCTCCAACTTCAAAAATTTTTGATGTGTGCTCACATTCATCTTTTTGCTATCTTCAGGTAGACATACCTGATAACACGTTTAATACTGATAATTATGAAGGGAATTAATTTTTTGTCATGTAAATTTTCTCATAGTTTATGTGACATTATTATTTTTGTCTTCTTGAAATCCCATAGAGCTGTGTGTCTGCTGATGTGTTTATTAGCCATAATATAAGCAGTTAGAGCAAGTTTTGGCAGACAATAAGCTATCTAATGTCTCTTCTGTCTTATTTACATGAGGAATCTCAGGCACCTCGCTGCAGGAAAGGTTATTACTTTGACAGTACTTAGATATGGCTCTTGGGTCATTAATTTGTTAATGTATTTTTCTTGCATATGCATACATTCAATACTGTGTTCAATAAAGATCCTCTGCATGACAAGAGAAGTGAAAGGGAATCCTCCCTTCTGATATTATACCTCTAATGTTAAGTTTTACTTAATACTTAAAAACATAATAGAAAATGTGATTTTCTCTCTTACATTCCTAGATTTATAATTTTGATTTTATTTATATCCATGTGGCATAGACACATAGTTGTATCATACAGGACCTTAGAGAAGAGAGTGATTCTCAGGAAAACCAAAGCACTTCTCAGTTCCTGGTGATTCTGACCTCCAGCATTCTTTTTATAATAATTGCTGAGATCTCTGGCATTTTGGACAGAAATGATGGAATAAGAAAAGCCACAGAGTTCATTAAATCCCTCTGTATTTCCATTTATCAGCCTCTTTGTCAGTGGTTTGTATTGTGACAACTGTTACTTGCTGATACAAGCATCTGAGGCACATACTTATTTGGAATCTTTGATGCTGATCCTAAAATGGCTTTAGCACAATACAAAACAATAAGCATTTTGCTTTCACAGTCTTCTAAGACCAGTAGAAATGTGTTGTGATTTTTCTACAGTATATTTTTTTAATCTGTGGTTCTAACAACAGGGACAAAAAATGCACAAACTGGGTGACCCAAGAGCTGAAAGAGGTTCTTAAATTCTCTTCTTTCCCTCTTTCTACACTCATGTGGTACACCATATTGAAGTACTTGCTTTAAACAACAAGAAGGAAGGCTTTAACTATAGACAGTTTGTTAAAAGCTAAGTGTATTGTGAGATGTTATGTCGCAGTAAGCATTCTTTAAATTACCAAACTTTCCTACTGAACATAGTGGATAAGATGCAATCTATGCATTTACACGTACCCGTTACAGGACTGAGGCTGCAGAAGGTAGCACCTCCTTCCTCAGGAACTCTTCCAAGTCCACATGGGGATCATCAAGGTCTAAGGAAAGAAACTTTTCTACAACAGACTTGCATTTTTCCACCCGATCTCCTTTTGAAGGATGATCAAGACATTTGATAGGTTTTCCATTGCGAATCAGTTCTGATATTTCCACTCCTCTTTCAATAATTTTGGCTGGCATTCCTGCTAATGCTGCAATGTTGGCAGCATGACTAACAGTGGACACGCCGTCTTTGATCTGATAGAAAAATATCAACTCATCTCCATCCTGGTGGGTCTCCATGGTCAGATACTCCAGAAGAGGTGTGTCAGGCAGGAGTTCTAGCTGCATTAAACTGTGAAAATTAGTGGAGACAAAGACCTGTGGACACTGTGTTCCTTGTCTGATCCAGTACCTCAGGACAGCAGCCAGAAGGGACAGGCCATCCAGTGTGTTTGTCCCTTTACCAAACTCATCAATAAGTACCAGGGACCTCTCTGTGGCATTGTTTACGGCCTTTGCAACCTGGTTAAGATCAATCATGAAAGTGGAGAGCCCTACAGAAACCGATTCCCTACTGTGGATTCTTGTGTAAATGCCATCAATTACTCCAATCTCTGCCTCTGCTGCAGGGACATAACTGCCAATTAGAGCCATAAATACTATAAGACCTACTTGCTTTAAGTAAACACTCTTTCCAGATGAGTTGGGCCCTGTGATGATCTTTATTCGTCTGGTAGCCTCACCACTGTTCACAGGATTGGCCACGAAAGTCTTTGCACATAGTTCCATGAGGGGATGTCTTCCATCCTTGATGTGGAAGCCGTGACGGTGAGTAAAGTGAGGTCGGCAGTAGCCGTTCTCCCGGGCCATCGCTGCCAAAGCTAGGAGCACATCTAGGTGTGCAGTGTACTCAATCACACTGTTAAGTACTTCAGACTTCTCCAAGATCTTTGTCTGCAGCTGGTGCATGATAAGTGTTTCCTGGTCTCTGATCTCACAGTGCAAGTCACCCAGCAGGCTGTCTAGCTCCTTAGTCCGAGCACTTCTGTAGTGCAGTTTATCGTTTGACAAGAACATGAAGTCCAGGCCTTCAATTTCGAAGTCACTCTTTTCCACCATATCTGGTAGCCGTGGAATGGAGAGAAGGAACCCAATCAAAGGAATGTAGATCACACAACAGGAAGGAATATGATCATCCAAAGTCTCCAGTTCTTTTCGTGCCACTTCTGTAAGGAAGTCTGACAATCCCATCAGCTTTCGTTTCTTCTCATCAATAGTGGCGTCCACATTGGGTCTAACAGTGAAGCGGTTCTCTGAGAGGCTGCCTTCAAAGTCTACCACTTTGCTGATTAGATTAGCAATGTAGTGCAGATCATCAGTGAAGACATGTGAAATAGTCTGAAAAAGTTCAATAGTGTTGGGCAGAGAACGACACGTGTCTCTGAGGCACACTGCATTGTATGCTGTTTTATAGAGTGCTTGCCAGTCACTAACTTTTGTGTTGGAAAGAGTCATTCTTTTTAGAATAAGAGGCACATTTTTAATATTCTTGAGGCAGTTTTGAAGAGTGAGGACTGTTTCATGGTTCTGAGCCATCAGGAAGAAGCTGATAACATCTAGCCGTTTGTTCAGCTCTGTCAAGTTCCGAGTAGGTCGTGTGAGCCACAGCCTCAGAAGTTTTTCTCCCCATTTGCATCTGCAGCGGTTTAAAATTCCATATAAGCTGAATCCTTCTTTTAGTCCACTGGACAGCTTGTACACAGAAGGATGGATATCACTTTTAAATATCTGCAGGACACAGTAAGTGTCTTGGTCCATATTCACAGTATCTGACAGCACAAATTTTTTAAAGGCCAAAATAGGAACTGCTACACTGCTGTCTTCAAGCTCAACTCCAACCCTTCTCCTGTCTAGAAACTTCAGGAGGCCCCCTAAGGCTCGTATCATGAGTGGGCTTTCAAAAGGGATGATTGAAGACAAGTAGAGAATTTTCTCTGTTTCAGTCATATGAGATGGGATAAATGGAAATTGCCTAGATAGGATCCTTTGCTTGCTGACTTCTAGACCAAAATCTACATTAGGAAACAGGACAATTTCTGGTTTTCCAATGTCTTTATCACCAGCAGTAGCTGTTAGGTTGGTCAGGAATTTGGCAATATTCTGGTCCTGTTTTGCACTGGTCACTATGCATTGAGGATTAAGTTCCCCAGTCACTTTTTGCAGTAGCTTGAGGTCTTCATTATCGGGTATCTCAGGCATGAAGTAGACTGAGCAATCTTCTGTATCATAATAAGTAATTGCCAGCTGCCCTGCATACCACAAAACAGACATGTGTGTCTCAGAGCCCTCTTGGTCCTCTTGTTCGGGCCCAAGCAAGGCATGGCTTGTGGCTGATGTGGCACTCATTCTGTTGGAGAGAGATATTTTTATTTACAACTCATCCCAAAGGTCCTGAGAAGCAATTGTAATTGACAAGAGGAGGTTAACACTCACTCTTCCAGCTCTGGAGAAACTAAGAATCTACCAGTCATTAACAATAAATGTTCAAGTGGAAAGATGCAGCCAGCATCTGAAAAGATACAGCTGCCATCTGCTTCCAAGCAAGGTGTAACAGAGCAAACTACCAGCAATGCTGGATTTACAGTTTTTCTTTGTATTCTTTATTTTTTTAAAGTATGTATGTATGCCCAAATACCCATACATACAGTCATGTACATGGGCATGTATATATCCATGTACAGAATCATTCTCCCTCAGAGGTACGCGAGACATGCATGTGCTGACCTCAGCTCCTCACAGCAGTGCAGCCCATAACCTGGCCATCATTTCAGGGTCCCAGCCCGGTATTTATGTAGCACTATCACACAGCACGTTTCTATACAAGTACATAAGGGATCAGCCATATTAATCCCCTGTCACCACCCCACTTCCAACCCTCTCTCCCCTCTTCCCCCTCTACTCACCCTCCTCACCACAGGCGGGCAGCTCGTCTGGGCTGCTGCCTCTCCTTGTAGCTCAGAAGTGCTCTCCTTACCCCCTTCCTCTGTCTCTCCCCGCGCTCAGGCTCCCCCCGCCGGGCCCTCAGGATGGCCCCTCAGGATGGCCGGCCCGGGCCCCGCATCCGGCCACCGCCACACCGCCCCGCTATCCCCTCCGCCGCCCTATCATTGTATCCTCCGCCGCCCCGCTATCCCGCTATCCCGCCGCCGCCCCGCCGCCACGTGACGGGCCTGTCCCGGCAGAGCCCTCCGGGCGCGGGAACAGACCCTCAGTTGCTGGCGGCCTCCCGGCTGGATGGAAGCACCCCAGCAGCGTGCTGGGTGTGCGGTCTGGTACATGGGACTCGAGGCTGCTTGCGTCTGTGTTAAGGTCCATCACCACTTGAGCCCTCCTGCCCCTGGTCCCACACCTGGTTCCAGCCCCTGGCTCAGACTGCCTGTTGAGAGCAGCCCCGGGGACTGGGGTTTCACTGCAGGCTGGGGACAGCAGGCTGCACCTTCGTGGTGTGCACATAGGGGAGGCACAGGCAGAGTTAACAGACATGGCAGGGCTACCAAAGGCTGTCGCTGGTGCGCTGCCAGACCTGCAGGACGTCCTAATGCCATGCCTCTCTAGGCCCACGTTTCACAGCCATGTCCCTTTACAGGCATCATCCATCCATTACAGTTCTTCCTTCAAGAGGCAGATGTCTTTCTCCTGCCCTCCCAGCACCAAACGTTTCAAAATGGCCTCTCAAGCACTCATTTCTCACCCCCCTCATTATGGTTTATCTCTATAATCAGCATCTATACTATTCCCATGTGGTAACAACTTTTCTCTTTCATCTCTACTGCTCCAGACCCTTTAAGTTAAGAAATGAACCATGCCCTTCCCATGCACCTTCTTTGTTTCATCCTTTCACAACACACAGGCAGCACTCTAGCAATTGCTCCAGTTACTAAAAATATCATAGTTTTGCCATGGCTGCTTTTCCAAATACATTTCAGTAGTGCATCACAAGCACAACTCAGTTCCTGAGCATTCAACATTTGATTCATACCTTACCAATCTGCCTTTGACAAGCAACATCCCTGCCTCTTGTAAATGTTATTTTTCTATTGGAGCATGAAGTTGTGATTTTTATCTTTTCCTCATTTCATTCCAGAAGTACTCAAGGCTTCATATTTTGACAAGTGTTCTCCTGGCTGAAAAGGTCTTTTTTTATTACTAATTGATGTCTGACTGGATTTCAAAGAACTGTCAGCCAAAAGCAAGGAATGATGATTTAATTTCAAAATAAGTTTAGTACATAAGGACTAATCTAGCCATAGAAATCAAATTTCAAATAGTGATAGTGAGGGTGGAATGAATGTAGTCTTCCAAGGAGATCATGTTCCCGAAATGAAAAACATCCACCACTAGATGTCATAATTTCAGAGATTAAGGAAATAGTCATTTCTGACCTTCACTAAAGTAAAATTATGGGGACCAAAAGTCTCTAAATTAGACTTCAGAGAACCAGATGTGCGGGTACTTACGGAAGCAAAGTCCTTCTGAAGCCAGTAATTTTGTACCTAAGTAAAAGGTCAGTAGACATACCAACTCTAAGCGTATCTTGCATATGTGTAACTTTAAATGAAGCACCACAAGAAATGCATGAATGTAATGCTCAGATAAATGCATACAGTTTAATGTTATAGTGAGGAAGGAGACAGTGTATGCTCCTTTCAGGGTGTCTGGTAAGGAGGGACCTTTTCAGTGCAGAAGGGGATAATAAGAAAAGGAGGAGGCCCTAAGAAACACATACAGAGACCCAAACCTGACCAACGAATGATAAGGGAAGTAGTAACAAGAGCCAAAGGTGGTCAGCCCCACAGACATGTGGAGTGTGGGGATGTTCATTGCAGTAAGACTGAGGACCTTGTCAAATGAGATGGTAAGAGAAAGGAGGCAAACAGAAGCAAAATATACAGAGACACAAACCTGTTAAACTTAACACACAAATCCAAGAAGCAAACCTTGTCAGCCATACTAAGGACCTGTCAAGAAACTACAGGCAAACTGGGACTTTGCAGCTGTTGGGAATGTAAAGCTGAGGGTCTGAGATGTTGGGAGGGGGGCTTGGTTGTACTGTGCAAATGGATGGGGGATGTGGGAGGTGCAGGGGAAGAACAAAAGAGGAGTGGACAGAATTGGCTGCAAAAGGGGCCAGTCTGTTTAAAATAAGGCTGGTGGGCATGTTTGTCTGATGAGCTGAGCAGCTGACTGCTGGAGGCAAATATCTGTATCCTCCCCAAACTGTGTGTGAGGAGCTGTCCTCAAGCTGGACCAGACAGCAAGTGGGGGACCTGTGGGGTCAGTAAGAGGCCTGCAACTTGGGCAGGGGTGCCAGGTGGACAGAGGAACCATGGTCGTGCTTCGGGGATGCACAAATGTGCATGTGAGCATGGAGAGGGCCATGTGTGTGCCTACACTGCTGACCTTCTGTCTCTGCCAGGGGCTACCTGCACCTGTGTCTCCTGTGCGCCCTGTATGTGGGTGCTGTTGAGGGCAGTGGCACTCCATGTAGCCAGCCATGTCTATGTCCTTTGAGCATGTATGTGTATCTCTGAGAGGTGAAAGCAGCAGGTACATCCATCAAGACTCTGGGGCTCCGGGGCACTGGACTGGGCTCCAGCAGCCAGGCAGTAGGGAGCCCTGGGCAGAAGATACTGGAGGTACCATCCCTACTAACATCCCGTAGCATATAGTAATGATACCTAAATAGCAAACAGCATTATTGTGAGGTAGATTGAAGGAGAAAATAGCAAATTTCTACAGAGATCATATATTTTAATTGAAGATGCAAAGGAATTCGCACTCCTAAACTCTTAAAATAACTACTGAAATTATGTTTTCTGAAAACAGCCTAATAGAAAATTTAATATGTTATACTTCATATATGCAAAACTGCATAATTCCAATATTATAAATTATGGTAAGTTTTTAGATTTATTGAGTTAAAAAAAGTCTAGTGCTGGTAAAATGCAACCACATTTTCCTGTGTGGTGATTTTAAAGACTAAGAAAACTGCCCTTGACATACATTTGAGATGCTTCTTTGTAGTAGCATGCCCAGTGATGACAGCAAAAATAATTCCCAGTGACATGTTCCGTGAACACTGTTGCAAACTATTGGAAATTAAAGCAGTTGTAGCATTGTGTATGTCTATTTGTTTCCTACAGGACTGAAGAAGTGATAGAAAGGAGGAATAATGACACTTTTATTTCATTGTTTAAATTCTGCAACAGACAGTGCTTACCTGAAACAGATTTGGCACATTGTTGTTTTTGTATTCTTTTTGCATCTTGAAGTACTTTTCCATCCTAACTATAATTCTGATTAAAATGAAAACTATAAGAATCAACCACGAAATTTCAGCCTTTTAGTAGAATGCCTAATTGAATTTTATGTTGCTTTTTAAAGGTGAAAAAAATTGACTCCAACCTGTATGAGGATTTCAAAAACCATTATTTTGGAGATGAAATCTTGCACCGCTTTGATCTTTGCTCCATGTTGAAAAAAAAGCAACCAAATGGTTACTACTACTGTGAGTCCTCTATTGTTTTTGGTAAGTACATCTTCATTTTTGTCTTATCAATTGTGTCTCTGAGTTATATGCATGAAAAACTTCTATATTTTGGAGTGTACATTAGGCGATTCCTGTAATTTCCATGGAGTCTGACAGAAATCTGTCCCTCAGCCCTGGCTCTGCAGGAACTCTGTGCAGTGATTCTCGCTGACAGCTAAAGTTTATTTTCAATTATCCATCCCCAGAATCCCATTCCATTTCTCATCCTAAAATGAGTGTTTAAGATTAGTGAGATGTATCACTCTCCAGAGCTGCTCATCTCTCTGTTGAATTTAAAGATGAGTTGCGTGACTAAGTTAGATTAGACACAGTAACAGATGATTAAAGCTAAGTGAAATGTCTGATTTCGCAGAGATGTGACCTTACTTGGACTATATTCGTATACAGAGAAAATTTCAGTGTTACCACAGATTTGGTAATAACTCTAAGACTTTAAATATTGTACATTTAAACATTGTGACACCTTGCTAGATTATTACAATGCTAGAAATCACAGTTGTGTTCTCCTGCTTTATCTGAACAGAAATACCACTGTTAAAAGTTAGTGCTGCTTCCAGGACAGTGTGTAGGGCTTTGGTGACGATTTGGTTTCTCCCGTGGTAACTTTTTTCCTTGTGCTGCAGCATTGCTGGTGGAAATGCTTACTGGTTTGGAGGATTGTTTTGAGGACTTGTAATTAAATACTGGCACAATACTTTAAACATGTCAGGTGTCTCACAAATGCTAATTACTGTCAATGTTTTTTGTTTGCACTTAGGGTCATCTTTATTTAGCTTAAATAGACTGTTAAAAAATCAAAAGAAGTACAGCAGAAAAAAGTGTAGGATGTGACAAAACTATTGCAAAATCCAGATCAGTCAAAATGAAAGTGAGATATTTTTATACATATCTATCTATCTATCTTATTTATTACCTTGTGTTATGCGTGTCTCATAGTTATGTTTATATTTGTATATATAACTATATATATGTCTTCTGTACATTTGTAGATTTAAATATTATCTATGTGCATCCAAATGCTTAAGAGAAAGAGAAATTATAAGATCATTTAACATGATATAAAATTTTTATTTTGGTGAAATCGAGGCTCTGTTATTCACAAATATGCCTCAGAGTATTTTAGAATATGTAGCTGATTAAGGAATTTGTTAAATAACTCATTACAAAAAAAAAGGCTTTTTAGCAGTACAGTTTGTAAATATTGACAATGTTATTTCCCAAACATTTGTTTAAATCTCTCTTCTTGAACTTTTTCTGTTACTGACATCTCAGAATGCTAAAATGGGACAGTCTTTCAGAAGTCTTTTGAATCTGAGTCCCATTAAATGGTTTATACCATCAGTCAATCAACTAGTATTCAAAGCAAGAATCACATGTTTGTTTGGCTTTGATTCAGTCCTGGTATGACAGTGCGTAAAGAATTTATGTGTCATTTTCACAGTCCAAACAGAACTCTCCTTTGAATTATTTTTACAATAGCACTACATCTGGCTTTCTCCTAGACATAGTATTTGAATGGATGTTCTTCACTGATATCAGACTAAGAAAATGCACTATTATTATCCTCATTTTTCATGGACTTAGATGCATCTTAGTGAAATACATACATTTGATTTTTTGGTTTTGTACATGTCAATATATATTTTTTTAAAGCAAACAAATGAAGGAAAACAGCGTTGTTGAAACAGAGTTTAAATGACTTGTTTTTTCATTTCAAAGAAGAAGATAAAATTTTAATGAATTTTGAAAAATAAATTTTAAAATGTTTTAAAATGTGATCTGAATAGAATTTTTTAGTAACTTTAGGTAGCTAGGACATAAAAATAAATACAGGAGGGAGTTAATGCAGTTCTATTAATACATTAGAAATAGTGACATTTGAAAATTACTTAATACAGACAAAACACTCTATCCTGTCTAGTTCTTTCTACATGTACATACACTCAAGCAATTATCTTCTTTCCTTGAAGTGCACAGAAAATACAGAAACAGAATTGACTTCATTTTATCTAGAGTTTGGTCAGACTTGAATGTTATTCATCTAATAAGATGAAAAGATCTAAAATGGGGTTAGAATTAATGTTAAAAATCCATACACAACAAAGACTTGCATACTGCTGTGGCCTGGCAGCCAGGAGGGCCAACCATGTCCTGGGGGGGCATCAGGCAAAGCATCACCAGCTGGTTGAGGGAGGTGATTGTCCCGCTCTGCTCTGCACTGGTGTGGCCTCACCTTGAATATTGTGTGCAGTTTTGGGCACCACAATATAAGAAAGATACTAAGCTATTAGAGAGTGTCCAAAAGAGGACAGTGAGGATGGTGAAGAGTCTGGAGGGGAAGCCATATGGGGAGCAGCTGAGGTCACTTGGTCTGTTCAGCCTGGAGGAGACTGAAGGGAGGCCTCGTTGCAGTCTACAGTGTAATGAGGAGAAGCAGAGGGGCAGGTACTGATCTCTTCACTCTGTAGACAGTATGAAGTTGTGTCAGGTGAAGTTTAGTTTGGATATTAGAAAAAGGTTTTTCAGCCAGAGGGCGGTTGAGCACTGGAATAGGCTCCTGGAACAGGGAAGTGGTTACAGCACCAAGCCTGTTCAAGAAGTGTTTGAAAAACACTCTCAGGCACATGGGGTGATTCTTGGGATGTCCTGTGTAGGGCCAGGAGTTGGACTTGATGATCCTGATGGGTCCCTTCCAACTCAGCATATTCTATGATTATCTGGCTAATAAGTGCCACAGCACATATCAGCTGCACATTTTAAAAGCATATTTAAAAATATGGGAACCAAAGAGATCGATATGAATAAAGGCACAAGTAAAACACCTGCTGAACTGCATCAATATGCACAACAGGTAATCAGGCTTTTACAGTATGTTACGTAGCAGCATCCACTATCTTCAGCAGAGCCTACATCTGAACCAGAAGTTTTCTCTACATCTGTGTGCCAGCCCCACAGGGTATGTATTCAGGAGTTAAAAATTGATGTCACAGTAAGGGTAATGTTGAAGCTTCACACTCGGAGTTCAGTTTACTGTTTAAAGCAAACAAAACAGCAAGCCAACAGTGTCCTTCTCCAGACTACCTACCTCATGGCAGTTGTTGTATGTCACCTCAAATCCCAAAGAAGACTATTGAATGCTGGAATGAGTTGAGCTTCTCAATATATACTTCTTCACCTGAATAATAGGTCAGTTCTTTATATCATGGTAAAGATGTTCAGTAGACCCTCTGACCGTCAAAGGGAGCATTGCATAAATCTTCTTATGTCAAATATGCCTTTAGCATTAAGTATCTCACTTAAATATTTTCAGAATCCATTAATGAAGATTTTTGTAGATTTGTTTCAAAGAAAATTTGTGTATAGTAATATAATGTAAAATGAGATTGTATACACATTAAAGAAAGTTGTCACATGCCAAGCTGTTTTCTGTGATGTTTCTCCTGGGTGGCTTGTTAGAAGACTTCCCCTATGCTATCTCTGAGGTAGAAGAACTTAAAGAAGTCTGTTCCTTGGTGGAAACCACCCAGCAGGTACTCTTACTTTCTGCTCAATCAGAATTCATATACCTGGAATGTGGCCCAAGCTGCAGGTTAAAGTACTATTGCAAGCCCCCTTAATCCTTGCAATCTAGCAGTAGCGATATGGAAAATGACATATCAGACTACAAACATCTGTTTTATCTGGATAAAAGCATAATAGTGAGGTAAAAGGTAATACTTCTTGCTGCTCAAATAATACCTCAAACAAATGCCTTCTTAAGTTGCAGAACATTAAAGGGTCAATTCGCTTTTCAGTGGAACTTTCCACAAGTTTGGTGTCTAGTCTGACCTTGTCACCAGGTTACTCTGCAGTCTCTCTAAGATGGGAGACACCTGCAGAAAGTCATTCTTCCCATCCTAAAATGTGTGTCTAAGACAATCAGGATCTAAAAAATGTGTATGATAGGCAAACATGAGTCTAAGATACACTGCTTGAACAGTTGTTAATATTGTTAATTAGCTTTCTTGCTAATTATATATATGAAGATAAAATTTTCAACTAAATAGCAAAAAGATACATTATATTTGCAATCTTTAAGTGTCTGAGGGAGATCAATAACTTTATGAACAGAACATGTTACAAAAAAAAGTAATTCTTGCAATTGCTGCTGTTAGGCTATTTGAAACATTTAAGTAACATTTTAGTTTAATAAACTTAATTAGGATTTTGTGGTGCCGTTTATGCTTCCACATTACATTTTATGATGTTAGCCAGGCAGCTGCTCAACACCCATGTCTCAAAGAAAGAACAAGATGCTTCTTGTGGTACCTTGTATATGAACTCTACAGACTGAAGATAAGTTTGTCAGCAATAGGTTTGGAAATACCCACAGGGAAGAAAGAATTACGGAAGAAAGAATTACAGAAGAAAGAAGAACAGGAGAAGAGACTCATCTGCACATGAAACAGAAAATAGATAACGTTACTCTATGAACCCCAAATAATACTGAGAAGAAACAGAAGACTGAAAATAAAAGAATTGGAAACCAACTGATAGTTGGATAGATTGTCAACATCCCTCAGTTTGCTCTTTATAAAAATGCACTTACAGTGTTAAGCAAAAAATACAGTAGTATTTCATCTTCATCATCAAGGAAGAAGAGGGTTCAAATACAGAATGCAATATGAAGTTTTCCCAGTTTGTCTGAAATCTTTTTGAATTGGACACTAGCTTAACTGAAAAAAAGACTGGCATTTGTTTCCTTTAGGTGCTCTCCTGCTTCTCCATCTATAAATGGTTTGACCTAAATGTGATTGATTTTATTCATATAGCAATTAAATATTTTCTCACATTGGAAAGAGCAAAAGTAACCAATAGTTCTCCTGTTTTAATTGTCCAGATTCTACATCCTGCAAAATTACACATATTGTGTGTTGGTTTCTTTTTACCTTCCTTCTTAATTGTATGAAATGAATCACTTCTTCTAAAATAATGAATTGTTCTTTGATTTTATCTGTTATGTGCCCTTCTTTTTCTGTAATTTCAGAATACCTGTAAATCTGTTTCTTTCACTTTTTAATAGTCTATTTGTAGCCTAACTTCTACTTTCTCCACCCTATTAGGTTGTGAATAACTGTTTTTGAGTTTGTTGCATATCTGTGGCACTCCTTCTAAATTGTAATTAATAGCAGTCCTATTGCTTCTGGATAAAAATGTTCTGGGCAGTTTCTCAGGGGCTATTTCTTAACCTTTGAAATTAGTAATTAATTCACTGTTTGTGTTGAGTTTATCCAGAACTTCAATTTTGTGCATGCAGTATGCTTAGTAAGTCTTTGCCCACATAAAAAGCAACAGGTATTGTGTGCTAATCAGAGAAGTCTTTCCCTAAAGCACTATTTCTCAACAGAGTCACGTGGTAGAATATTGACTTATAAAAATGGTTCTTTTAAACATGGCAGAGAAAAACTCACATTTTGGTTATTAACCTAGAAACCATGCTCTTTATGGACAGTGACTAGAAAGCAGTGATTTGTGGTTTCTTACACATATCAAATATTTTTCAATTCTTTAATGAGAATATAACAGCAATATATTTCATCTATGTATTGCTACATTGGGCAGTTGCTTCTGTATTTGGTAATTTTCTGCGACTGAAACATTGACCATTAGTATAGCATTTTTCATAATGAGATAGCATTTCATATTAATTTCATAATATCAGTTATAACTTAAAAGCTCTATGGATTCATACTGTTGTGGATAATGAGAAGATGCTGATTGAGAGGGAAGTAACCAATGTGATTTGAAAGTAAGAATTTTAATTTCAGAATAATATTTCATTGTTCTGAAGCAAATTCTAATGTTTGAGATTTAATGTTGGCAAATGTGTGACAAACTTCATTAGAAAGTGACAGGGAGCTTCAAAGACAAGAACATGATGTTTAGAATTCAATCATTCATCTACTAATACTGAAAGTAAGTTAAAAACCTTTTCATCACTTTCTGTGATTATGAGATTTATTTATTGTATTTGATTATGAAATTTGCTTTGTTGTACAGCGTAATTTTTGCTATTCTCTTTGTAAAATACCAAAATGTAATTCTGTTTGAAAGACTATTTTCCTTTTGTTTATCAACAAAAAAGTATTTGAAGTAGTGATCTGTTTTTGTGCCAGAGCTGTTATCTGTAGTTGAAAATAAGTGAAAATCAGATTTTCTAAAATGGTTTTCAAAAATCTGTTCAAACAATAGAATAAAACTGATGAAGTAAATCTAACAGAAAAGCACAAAAAACTATTTGACATCAGAAAGACTGTGATTCATGACTGAAAATTCAGTAGAGTATATGAAAAAGACAGAATTGATTTTTTACAACATAACATAGTATGCTATAAAATACAATTTAATAACATCCAGCAGCTTTTTTGTATCTTAAGTATTTGTGATTTAAAGACATTTTCCTCAGCAGACTTTGGTGTCCAAACAACATATTTGTTTCTAAATTTAATGTATTAAAGTTACATTGAGAATATGCAAAGCATTAATTTCAATATATTAACAAAACAGTAAACAGACCACCTAGGTGAGGAATAAATGAAATATGTAATATTCTTTCATTGAATATATCAGTAAAAGATAATTAATTTTTATTCTTAACATCTTCCTAGCTGGCAAGTTATTTTTCTTGACACATATTTGTTGTTTAGTCTTAACATCAAATAGAAGGTATGTTTGATTTACTGTAATTGAATTTGGCTCTTCTGCAGATTCTATGAGGAGTGTTTTTCAGTAGTTTGAAGGATCTGGAGTGAAAGGAAAACCAGTTTTCCATTGTTCAGTTGTCATAATTTTTCAATTGTTGATGGTTAGTGTAGAGCTCAAGAGATTACCCAGTGCGCTGCATGGTTGCACAAAGAGTCTACTAGGCTTCCTACCTAATTCCTGTGAGATATTCTAAAATAATATACATTTGCAGATCAGTAGTGATCTGTACTTCAGGGGTAATGCAAACACTGACATAAAAATGTAATTGTTGGGGAAAAGGGCTTGTTTTGAGTAATACCCCAACTTGCATTTCTCTTTCACAACAGTACTCAGCAATGAATAGAAGCAGGTGTTTCTAGGATAGAAACAGTGTTTTTCTTATTTTAGACTACATAATATATTTTTGAAGCCTCTAATGTTTGTAAAAGTAGGGTTTTTTCAGTGGAAATAATTTCAAGATAAAATGTGACAGATCTTAAAGACGCATTTGTTAATGTGGCTTACAGTGAGTGTCATTTCGTGTTTCCTAGAAAGCCACAATGTGCTGTTTCTTACAGAAACAGTAGAATGTAAGAGCAAGATTACATCAATCACAAGCTGAAACATGACATTATTGTCTGCCAAGTTACTTGGTTTTAATCTATTCTTAAACACAACAGAAAGGGTCATCACAGTGCCTGCTGAATACATAGTATACAATCTTATATTTTTCAAATGAAGATCAAACATTTAAGATCTGAATTGGCATTTAATGACAGGAGAGAGAACTGAATGTCTTTTCTGTTTATAGGAGAGTTAGGCAGATCTGTTGGGCATGAAAAGTTGGAGGTGTTACTCATGCAGTATAGAGAACTTTCTGGGAGGGTGACATACAACTCATAAACAGGTTGCTATATCTGAATTGGCATTTAATGACAGGAGAGAGAACTGAACGTCTTTTCTGTTTATGGGAGAGTTAGGCAGATCTGTTGGGTATGAAAAGTTGGAGGTGTTACTCATGCAGTATAGAGAACTTTCTGGGAGGGTGACATACAACTCATAAACAGGTTGCTATACTACATACATGAAGACTTGATTTTTTCTTAGTGACGTATGTCTGAGTCTGCATGTGAGTCCTTATTTGTCAGCCATCCAGCTGGAGACAGTCCAGCATTGTGCTTAATCCCCCTGTCCCACATCTTGAGCACTTACCAGAGGATGTGGATGAATGCAGAAGGGGGCCAAACCTTGCCATTTACAACCAGTAATAAATGGCTGAGCAATGCATAAGAATTAATGTGGTTTTTTTTACACTGCCTTTCATGCTAGTGACAATTCCTCGTCTGTTCCATTGCAAGATTAGATGTGTTAACCACCCATGGCATAAACTGTCTGATATAACTTTAGTGGTTTAATGTACCTCACTTGCCTGTGCTGTGGAACTGACAAGGGGCACTTGGAATCAGGTGGAGATGACAATGCTAAATGCAGCTCTTCTTCCTGCTTCTCAAGTGTTGGCTATTAGGTTGATGCTATAGTGTTCAACTATGTTCTAATTTCTGCACCAGCATCAGTAGCTTTAGAGGCTTACATGACCAAAGCATTCATATTCACACTTACTGGACATACTTAAAGACATCTGAAGTGAGGCTTCCAATTTTTTAAGTTTCTCTAAACTTGTCCACTCTGTATTTTCTGAGGCAAGAGTGGATTCACACTGCTTGCATTCTGAGCAGATATCTGGGTGTATGTGGTGGTCAAAGTGCTGAGCTTGACACCACAGACTTCTCTTCACCTGGATTTGGATTAACTAGAGTACAGGAAGAGTGAGCTCTTCTTGTCTTCTCTAGACTGCATGGTTTTACCTTAGGTAAATAGTTTGATTTCTGAAGTCCCAAAACACTACAGTTGACCCTTTCACACATACTTTTAAAAGCCTCTGCTATTACTTTATGCTTTGCAAAGAACAGATTTGTCTTAAAGAATTCTGAGTAGCCATCCACAGCTTATAGATTACAGCAGAAAGTAATTGCTGACTGAAGACTGTTTTAAAAAAACCTTTTACTTTAAAAAAATTTATTTAGAGAAGCAGTGAAAATGCCACAATTTCATTTTAATACCTAGGCACTGTTTCCATAGCCTGTTTATTTTTTTTTAATGTTTAAGGTGCTTTGAATCAAAAATACTAGATACTGAACTTTATTGCTTTAATCAAGAGAACAAAAGCTTTTCTTATACATAAAACTGTTCCTAATTAAATACTTTGGGAAAGTGGGTCAAGCTGAACAGGAACAAAGCACTCTCTTATTCCAAAATAACAGCGTTCACATATGGAATTATTCAGAAACAGCTCTTAGTACTTTAAAATTCCCAGGCAGTGTTAATCTGTCTTATCTTTCAAATGCAGGCAAGCTCTATAGTTTTCTTTCCCTAGTCCTATCGTATTGCAAACACAAAACACATTCAATGTTAAAAATTTGCATCAGTTGATTAGGTTGTGATACCACCTTTGGCAGGAGATTTGTTAGTGTATCTTTAATATTAAAAATGTTATTTTCACATGAAAACAAGCAAAAGCAATCATTATTTTACATGGAAAATATACCTACTTTTAGAAGATTGTGTTGAATTCTTGGTGATCATTATTATTGGTAAATTCTGCTTTCTATACATTGAAATTTTCTTTTCTGATACATACAATACCTTAAATAACACACCATCCACAATTCAAATTAGCTGTTACCTCATTTGCTTCTTCCATTTGTCTTGCAGTTATCTAGTCAGAGCTTCTCATATTTTTTTTCCAGAAATATAGGGAATATCTGGTTTATCTTTCTTCATAATTCATTACCTGGATTGGTTTGAATGTAGTTAGTGGTTATTTATATTCTTGGGGACAGCTTTTCTTAATTTCTAAGAGCACAAAACACAGTATGAAGGCATACTGTTTCTCCAAATGGAGTTTTCAATGTTATAGTACAAGTCTTTCTATACAGGCATAAAATCCCATGCATTTCAGAGTAAGCCTAAATCTGTAATTTGAAATACACGTGTAAATCATAATGCCTTAGTTATTTTAGAACTATTGCACATACGTTCCTGATAAAGAGTCATCTGTATTTTTGCTTCTTCTCTGTATCATGGAGCCTTTATATGACCAGTTTTCACAAGGATGCTGTATTTATTCAGGTGCTTATGAGGAACAAGAGCTAAGAGGTTTTAAAAATTTAGTTCTTTCTGATTTATTATCTGTACTTTCAATTTTAAACTCTCCAATCACCTTCACTCCTTTTCTTCTTTCTCAGTTTGGTAGTTCAATGATACAGGGCAAGTGGTGGTGGGGCTTACCTAATGAGATTCTAAGGAAAAGAAAATTATTTGGGGAGAATATTGCTCTGTGCTAGAATAGATTTAAAGGTAAGAATTGTACAGTAGAGTGCATTAGTTGAGTACAAAATATTTTTGAATATTTGAATATTTTTGAGCTTCTACTTAGCATCCTTCTTGTCTAGACTCTAGATGAGTTGCACTACTCAAACACATGGAATTAGTCAGCTGCATATATATCTACTAAGTTTGTCTTCTGTAGCAGTAGCTATTCTGACTATAGCTTTTTTATTTGAACACTTATGTCTTTATTGGTTTATTTAATACAGAAGAATCTGTAAGGGGCTACGTTCTGTCACATATACGTTTTTGCAAATTTGTACTGTAATGATCTGTCAGTGCAATTATATTAATAATTTTGTACTAGTAGTGCAATTATAGTAAGAGATTTACAGATTTACAGTCTACAGACTCCCAAGGGCTGTTTTGCAAACAGATTTTGGTCCATAGTCCTGGTCCATTGTCTTTTGCACTGTGAAATATAACACTCGCTGTGTCTGTTAATGTATGTTATCTACCTACTGAAAAGTGCATTTCATAGATGTATTATGTCAGCAGGTTTTGAATTAAAGGAGGGGGTTGTTATATGTCTGTGTATAAATAAAATTTACAAGTCAAAAAAAAGGTTATAGGTGAATATCTTTTGTAGGAATTTTGTGTCCTCAGTTACTTACATTTTATTCTGTTAAAGCAGCTCAGTCAAAGCTCCCAATTCCTAAATTTCCTTTTAAAAATGAAAATATTTTTCTCCAAATGATATAATTTTTCTACAAATAGGTAATAGGTGTTCATATATAAAACTAAAATTCCAGAACACACTTCCCTCATAAATCTTAGAAACTGAGATTGAAAGACAATAAGCATGTTTCTAGATGAAGATACAAGAAAGTCTTCTAGATGTAGTGCTAGCTGGCTTTTTTTGAGAACCTTACAGTAAATCACTTCTAGTTGTTAGCTCACTTTTGATTCCATAGGTTTCTAGGACTTTCACATTGTGTATTTTCAGTGTTGCAGGCTTTATATTACGTAGATTTCACTGCTACATCTTTTTACAGAGATGTGGTAGAAAATCATAATGCATAATCTTTGCTTCACTTGTTCTTGCTTTACTTTTTACTTTTTCCCTGTATCCATAACTTTCAGATTAATGTTGTCAGTACTCTTATATGACCCTAAAAATAACTTACTGATTTATTTGGAAATGCATGTCTTTTAATTTTAAATCTGTAATTATATTCTACTAATGTTTGAGTCTCTTGGGAAAGTACTATAATTAGATCTACATTATTTTAATTAACTCCAGTATTTCATGTTATTCATAATTGGAGGGCAATGAAAGACTGGTAGAACTATTTGTTTAAATCAAAATTAGGATCTGTAGAAAAGTAATAACAGGGTTCTAGAAAAAAATTTGTTAACTTTGGTGCAGGACATGACTTCTGTTACTCAGATTTTTTTGAGAAGAATGTATGAAAGGAATAATAAGAATCTGTGTATGACTAACCAAAATGAGTTTAGTTCACAGTCATCTGAGAAAGCAGAAGTTGGCTGGCATTCCCTTTCCTTTCCTTTCCATTTAGAATGAGCTTTCTACTTTGGTCTCAAGACAGTCTTGGCACAGAATATCATAAGAAATGAGTCAGTGTTACTGCCTCTTCTGATCTTTTAGCAGAGACTATCTGGCACTTCTCTTCGTGGTGATGAATTTGGTAGATTCACACACAGGCAGCCATGCCAGTGTAATGCGTATTAGTTAAAATTATACCAATAATTTACCAGATTTCAGTCCACTGGAGTGTTTGTGGTGTGTTGGTAGACCACATGCTAAGGGATCACCTGGAAGTGATAAATACAGGTTATTCACTACACTTGCTGCAAAGATATATTAATAATTAATTCATTTTTTGTGCCTGTTTGTGAGATAAGCATTTTAAATTCCATGGTCTTTCCCCCTTTCTTTTCATAGTGTAAATTAAAACAGCAATCAAAAAATTGTAAAAGGAAAAAAACAGCTTTTTTAAATTACAGCCAGTAAATGATTACTGGACTAAATGTTTACACTGTTCAAGAATATGTGAGCTAGATCTTGAAATACTTTTCATTGTCCAATTTCTGTCTTTTTAGGAAGGAGTGAGAGCAAAGTTTTTCCTGAAATAAGTTTATTTGAACTGGTATATTCAAAGCAGAGCTTAATAGTTTAGCGCAATTGCTGCCTGCAGTTGCAAAGATTGTTCTCTGTGTATCAGTTTTAGCTGGCATAGATTTGGGCTTCACCTTGTATGTACTGCTTCAGGTGACATTGTGCATGTCAGATGAAAGCCACAGTGCTGCATGTAAATCAGATAAAACAATTCAAGCAAAAGGGTGGCCTGAAAGATCCATACTTGGTTTCTGTTTGAAACTCAAGGTGGAGACTGCTGAGTTTCTGAAATATAGCTATTGAATCTACATGAAGTGTAAAGCCAGAGATGGTTCCATAGTCCAGCCTCCATTATAGCATGGGCTGTTAGCCCACGTGACCCTTTGCTGAGCCGAACAAGTTTAGGTAGGCGGAAAAGATAATGTTCCTGTGGAGTCTCACAGATATGTGGTGCAGGTGTGGGACAACGATGTTTTGCCTGGCCAAAGCCCCAGCAGTGGGGGAGAATTAACTGCTTGACACACTAAGGTGCTTTCTCATCTCATTGGCACGGAGGAAACAAGAATTCCTCTGGGCACTGATCTTGGTCATCCATCTGACTGCCTGCAGATTTCATGTGTGTGAGCCAGTCAAGCACTTAAAATTGAGGATTTTCTGGACTGAACCTAATCAGTAGTCGGAGCATCCTTTTTCTCCCTGCTTCATTCAAAGACCCTCTTCCCACTATGGCTGATCTTTCTGAAGAAATGTTGACTGAAAGAAAAGGGTGTATTTAAGGATATATTCAAATCTGGAGATTTTCTGGAAAGTTATGAAGTGAAATGTGTGGTTTCAAAGGAAAGGGTTAATCCTTTTCTTTCAGAATATTTATTTTCTTTATAATCTGAACAAACTGATTAAGGTGTGGTTAGCTGTACAGTTTACTAAAGCAAATGGCAGCAGATTTCAGTGAACCATATTAAGGAGCACCAATCAAGCTTACAGCATCAAAACCTTATTAATATTGGGGTTTTTTTTTAATGCAATAATTCCTTTTTTCATCTCATGAGTCATGAAAAGCCTTTGATACAATCTTAAAACATAGCTGTAATGCGCAGTAACTAGCACTGGTCTTTTAATTTCTGTTTTTTAATGGTAAGTATTTATTTGCGCAGCACCAAAGACCTCATTTTCACTGGTATATTGGAATAATATGGCAGAAAATTAAAGTGCAAAGGAGTTTGCACGGAGTTTGTTGCAGGGAATTTGTTGTTGTTGCAAGGAGTTTGTTCTCACTAAAAAGTCAGAAAAAATAAACTGTTACTACTGATTTCCAGAACTTCGAAGAGCGTAGGGCATCTCTCTATTCGATGTTCAATTTTTCTTCAGACAATAATAATACATATTTAAGGAGCCTTCTGCTGTTGTACTGTCAAGTACTTCTAGAATAAATGAAAATTTTTACAGAAAGGACTACCTTAAATCTCAACTCTGTCTTGACTTGCATTCTTACCAGCAGATTTAACAAGCAGGAAAAAAGGAATTTTGTCATTTCTCAGAAAATTAGCAAATGTGGGCTCTGGAGCTCCAAATGGGTAGCAGGGAAAAGTTGCAATACTGAGGAGTGTTGCAACAGGAATGGAAAGGGGACTGCAATCAGAACCTCCCAGTGAAACCTTATGCCCACTAAATTTTGGGCACATTCAGTGAGCTATTTATGTAAGTATTCCAAACATGAGAAGAATTTTAGTAGAGAATGATAAAGAAGAGTAATGCATCAGCAATAAAATATTGACTGGGGTCAGTGGCATTAGCACATCTGACCCACAAAACTGTGTCACAGTGTCAGTGCATTTCACTGACTTTCTTAACAGTCTTGAAGGCAAGGAATATTAGTAGTCATAATTCATTGTAATTTCTTTTTTTCCTTTAAAAAAATGCATTCAATTGACTTGCTCTAGTGGAAAACTCAGGTTGTTTTTTTCTTAACAAGAATTGTTTTTCTAGTCTATGTGCAATGCTCAGTGTTCCAGAGAGAAAGTTTTAACCTAATGTGATCAAAAATATACGTATATTGCAAAAATATCTCACTGTGCTATGTTCATAATGCCTTTTATTTTAAATGTAAAAATTTGTCATGTTTGAATGGAGAACAAGGGAAGGATGCACAAGAACAGATCTCTGACTTCTTTTTCTTCATAGCCATGTTTTCGGTTCTTCAAAATGATAATTTAAAAACACTACCTGTAACCAGAAAAATAAAATATTCAGAACAAGATTTTGGAAAAAATAAAAGTCTTCTTAAAAGAAGGCAAACAGCATAGTGATAACTTGTTGGAAATCAAGGTTTACCAATTTAGATGTCAGAACGTAATCATTAGAGCCTTTACACTACCACATCTTTCTCTTGTTTAATTTTTATATGCATAAAAAAAAAAATCAGTATTTTACTATAGTAAATAATTTGAAAGTTAGGGGAAATTTTTATACTCTCCTTAATGTCCTTATAGTCAGGTTAACTCTCAGTAAACCATCACTGGACAATGATAGCTCTCTTTAGCTACTACTGCTTGGTAGAATCATTGAGTGACTGCACGCTAGGAACATAACTCTTTTGAAGTCTCATTATCTCAACCGTTCAGTTCGCCTTGACATCTTCGACAGAAAAAGTATATGAGTACCAAAAATCTTCCTGTGACTTGAATTACAGCTTTTTCACACATGGCATTTAATAATTTGTATTAAGAGATTCAGGATTTTGAAGGGCATTTCCCCCACAATAACTACCGTATCCTTCAGTTTCTGGTTCGCATGTTTTTATATATTCCTTAATCTTTCTTTTCCACAGGATCAGCAGGAACTAGCTGAATATTGAATTAAATAAATGCTTGGTAGATCTCAGAGACTTAGGCTTGTAAGGTGAGCCTTGGAAAGACTGTGAAGTGTGAGGTGTACGTTACCTAAGTTTTTCACATTGTCATTGTCATGGGACTTGCTTAATCTACAAGTCATATGTGAAAGGGGACACATTCTTGTACTGGCATCCAGCATGAAGTCCCTCTCGTACACCCCCTCTCAGTGAGGCAAAATCACTGCAGGAATAGATGGGATACCTTGTGACGTATACACCCAAGAAGGATGCAGTGAGTACTCTGCAGAGCTTGAGTATGTTTGTGGTTTTCACCCAGAAGTGCTGTATGGCTTATTCTAAACATGTCTCTAAAGGCGTTCCTGAGGGTAACAACTTGGACTGTTGGCAGATTTGGTCTTGAGCCTCACCCTCAGGTTGCACTTAAAATAGAAGGCAGGCATATTGATGGCTCGCATCCCAGCCTTTGCTGAAAGGTACAGTTGTGTTCAGGAAATGAAACTCGTAGAAATAGTGATTTACAGTGAATAGGAGCAAGATTCTATCTCTAGAAGGCAGTGTTGTAAAACACATATTAGTGGTGAGAGTTCCCTGGAGTATTTTAATGTAGTTTTAAAAAGCATAGCTAAAATATGCACTTCTGTTTTATAATGTAAATGCTAACTCAGTGTCTTTTTTTTTAATGTATAATACATGTTTCTAGGATTATTCTTAAGCCATTGAAAGAAAATAAAATACTTTAAAGTTAATTTAAGCTAGTCATTTAAGCTTTTTCTCCAGAAAAATGGAATTGGAAGTGTTTTCAGAAGACACAATTGAAAAATTGTTAAAATTACACAATGCATTGCAAATGAAGTATCAGAAAGAAATGGAGGCATAGTCTGCACTGTCAAACACAGGAGAATATGTTTACATATTAGCAAGTCCAACAGATCATTGGTTTATCCCTGCTTTTTCTTCTAAGTGGACATTGTAACTCTGATTTGGTAGGTATTCCCAAACCAAAACTTACAGTGATAAACTGTCTTCTGCACTCTGTATGTGTGTATGTGTGTTTTTATATATAGACTTGGGAACAGCTTAGGTTCTGAGTGCACAAATACTTTTAAGTTGAAATGCAGATCAGCTTTTCCTCCTAACCCACTTTTTACATAATTTGCACCACAAGCATCATCTAAAAAAAGCTTTGCTAGGTTCCTTCTGGATCAGCTGAACAGTATTCCAGGAGCATTAAGAAGGCTGAAATTGCCTCTGCTTAGAATGAATATATTTTGGTTTCTCTTAGTCGTTATCTGCTGTGAAGAGAGAGGCTTTCTGAGATTCAAAACTGTAATTTCTGTTTGGTGGAGGCCAGTAGTTCTGTTTGCTGGTTTGGCACCAGTTTGTCTTTTCTAATCTGAACAGCCATCCTTGATAAAGCATGGCACCTTGCCATTCCTTACCTGGAAAAATTCCACCCCTCAGTTTCAGTCCCAATGTACCTTTCAGTTTCTTTAACTCCCAACAAAATACATACCAGTGTCTTTTAGGGCTTGTTCATTTCTAATAATACTTTGGCTGTTTAGGCCTCATATGGCTAGAGTTATTATAATTCTGCATCCAGTCACATGCCTGAAACAGCTGAAAGCTTTGCTGCTGTGCTGTAACTTATGTCTAAATGTACTTTGTATATCTCACCAAAATTTCAAGAGATGTCATAACAGAACAAATGGCAGGCCTTGAGCTAGCAAGGCACTGAGAACGTGATCAGGCCCACTTTTGTTACTGAATATCATATTTAAAATATTTAAGATGGACTCTATCCAGCTCTGGAGGTTTCAATTGACTTCACGATCCCAATCCTCATCTCAGAAGTTAGAGCACGTACAATGATGTGACCAGTGTTAAAGGGCCAGGGCCTTCTTTGAACCCTCTGTTTTTTCCCTGTACCCACATTTGTGCTGATGTTATTTTGTTAGTTTTGGCTAAAAGATGGCTTGTACATGTCTGAAAGAGGTCTGTCACTGGTTGTGACTATTCCAGAATTGCTTAATAGAGTATTGTCAGCCTGCCATCCATGGATTGCCAGGACTGCTCAGAAAGTGATCAGTGTGAACTAGGGTTATTGCATGTTTTGACAGAAGGATGCTTGGTTTTATGTACAAGAGGACTTTGTGCTTCTTATGCTGCTTTGTTAAACATGCTTATGAAAAGATGACAGCACTAGGGGTTTTGTATACCTCTAGGTACTACATAGATGTGGTATGGAAGGAGATTATGCTTACATAAAACTTAAAAATACATGTTAATGTTTATTATATGACTTGAACTTTTTTTTAGTAACTTTACCTGATGGAGAATAAGTGGGGTTTTTGACTAAAATGTTGCCTGTCTTCTTGTTTTGATCCTGACCAGAATGGAAGATACTGCTCGCTCTTAGAAATACTTTCTCTGTGCTTTGATGACTGTCTTCACTTATGCCCTGTAGTATCATGTTTAATTCATTTACGTTGTAGAATATGGGTCATGTTCATTTCTTTTTACTCTTGGTTAGGCTGACAGCATCTCCTCAAGTGAGGCAACTGCACAGCTGAAATGAATTTCATTGAATATAGAACTTAATAATTCTTACAGTTATTTTAAAAACTTATATACCGTCCTGATTTTTTGTCTCTGCTACTGGAAGATACATTGTTTAAACAGTACATGATCTAATAATTGTTAATAAGAGAGTAGTGATGGAAAAGAATAAAAATTACTGCCTGGCAACCTTATTTTAATGCATTATAGTTTTGGAATATTACTTATCCTAAAGACAATTTAATTTCATAACGAACCATGCCTTATAAATATGTTAAATACAATACACTTGTTCTTCTCAGATAGCTGTCTTATCTCTATAAAAAAGATGAAATATTCATAGGATTCTCCATCCAGAGATTCTTACATTTGGGAAAACAAACATATAATTTCTTGAATCAAATAGTAGTTTGATTATGCAGCACTAGACATTTTTGTGGAGAACTTCTGCCTCTGGTTAAATCAATGGCTTTCTGGAAAGCATGTCATATGACCTTGAACATTTTAATAGCGCAGATTAGTAGCAGCAGAATTCATACCTTCATTTTTGTGGTAACTGGATTCTTTTTTCATCTGTAAATATTAGTCTTTGTAATATAAACAAGATTAATAAAAAAGCCATCTGAGCCTTATAATTTATTTCATCAATGTCATAAGGAAAACAAGCACATGTTTTACTATCAATATATTAATATCAAATGTTAAGAACTATTGCTGTCACAGGCTGTCCATAATGGTGCTCCAAGTGCCAGTGACTGCATGTATTTCCAGAGGACGTGTGCAAGATTAGGTCTTTAAACGGAAAGTAATTATGGATTTGGTTTCTTCTGGTTTTTTTGCATTCTGAATGTAAAAAAATTACTTGCAAAAGCGAACTGACTGCAGTCATGAAAGGCTGGTTTTCCAGTGCACATGGATGATCTTTCAGTGAAACACCATGATTTTCCTGGATTTCCTGGACAGGAAATTGTGTCGTGGTTTAACCCCAGCTAGCAAGTAAGTACCACACAGCTGCTCACTCACTCACCCCATACCCACAGTGGGATGGGGAGAAGAATCAGAAAAAAAGTAAAAGCTGTGGGTTGAGATAAGAATGATTGATTAAATGAAATAATAACAATAATAATAACAATAATAACAACAACAACAATAATTATTATTATTATCACAATAATAATTATTATTGTGATTATGATGATCATGATGGTGATAAAAAGGAGAGGAAGAGAGAATAATAAAATCAAGAGACAGCCACTGACAAATGCCCAGCCTGTCCCTGAGCAGCAATCAGTGCCTTCTAGCCAACTCCCCCTAGTTGGGGGGGCATGACATTCTACAGTATGCAATATCCCTTTGGCCAGTTTGGGTCAGCTGTCCCAGCTGCACTCGCTCCCATCTTCTTGTGCACCTGCTTGCTGGCAGAGCACGGGAAGCTGAAAAGTCCCTGATTTTGAGTATGCACTGCTCAGCAGCAACTAAAATATCAGTGTTACCAACATTATTATCAACCACCAGTTGTATTACTAACATTGTTCTCATCCTAAATCCAAAACACAGCACTATACCAGCTACTGAGAAGAAAATTAACTCTATTCCAGCCAACACCAGGACAGCGTGCAGACTTGCTAGTCTGTAATCCCACAATTTCTATGTACACCTGCGTTCCTTCATTATTAGCCTAATGATAGAAGGCCTGTGGGATCATGTTTTGCCTGTGTGTATATGTGTGTGTTATCTGTCTATTACAACATAAACTTTAAAAGTTGTTGTCAGATTTCTGGTAAATTAAACAGATTTAAAAGTCTCAAAATAATAAATATCTACATGTTAACAGAAATACACATCCAGATAGAAGAGAGGGAGATTTTATTAATTCCCACAATGAAGGGAAAATTGCAGTATGAGCTCAATTTTTAAGAGCCACAGGGCATCCAGGGACTCTTGTCATTATGAGTGGCCTACCATGGGTCAGTCTTCAATATGAGTTTATTGGACACCAGTGTCATGTACATTCCTTGTTCTCTAACAGAACATTTTGTGCTGACAGCTAAATTGCAGCAAAATCTGAGATATTCACAATAGAGTTACCTGGCAAGTATGTTTTTATAGCTAACAATGTGTGAGCACCCCAGTAGTGTTTGTCTAATTCCTTTAAAAATTAAATGAACCACAAGACAAAATAAGTAGAAAGCTGGGCATTTTTGGTTCTGGTGAATGGAAGAATACTTAAACAAAATATATGTCTTTCCATTTGGTTCTATTTACATGCTTTGGATGAATTGACTCAGTTTGCCAAAGCCATACAGGCTGTGCTCATTTACTGTCCTGTCTCACTGTGTATGCCAGACTTCCACTCTTTGGTGTTTTATTACTTATTTACTTCCAAATAATTAATTATTGTGTTGAGTAATGTTGGAACTTACACTAATACTTGTAGGACTGCCTTTGGTTATTTTTCATCTTTAATCACTAACTTGCTCTTTACTCTTGTTGCATCTCCTTAGTATTTTATTACCTTGTAAAATCCTAAGTTTATTACATCCACCAGGTGACCTTTATCACCCACACTTGTAACACACACCATGTTGAGAAGGAGGACTAGTAACCAGGAGTGAAGGTGACTGGTTCTATTCCTGCTGAAGTCGGTGGCAAATCCCCACCAAACCCAGAGCAGTAATCCCAGTTTGTTTCTCAGCGTCTCAGGCGAGGGTTTCTGTGCTGCTCCTCCAGCAGCTTGAGCAGCTTTTTTCCTTCCTTAGTCTTATAACCTCATTTTTGCTGCGGGGGGAAAGAAGGAGAGCCCATATATTAACTATAAATACCTAATACTTCTCTGTATTTTCTCCCGTTTCTCAGCACACCGCTGTGAACGGAGAGGAGCAGTGGTGGCAGGGGCACACAGCCACGTATTTAAGGTGGCCAGGCGGGTGCTTGTTTTCTCAAGCGTCCGTCCCTCCTGTAACGTCAGGACGGAAAGGGGAAGATCGGTCTTTAAG